>NW_028259143.1:17825039-18127721 GCF_977971745.1 Zootermopsis nevadensis
ACCACGGCCTTGCCCAACCGCCGGGAATCGAACCCGAGACCCCAGGATTACAAGGCCAGCGTTCTAACCTCTAGACCACCTCACCTTATTATTATTTAGTGTTCTGTCTGACGACAGGTCCATATGAACAGGATCCTTCCATCCTTTTCTCGGACTGGGACCTGTTCATATACGTTCTTGGCAGATGATCCAGAAGTGGTTTGCCATTGCCTTCTTCTGTGTGTGAATGGAGTAATTGTTGGGATGCCACGGAGGAAAACTCCGTGTTGCCTAGACCACGGCCTTGCACAACACAAGTTATAAATTCGAACCCGAGACCCCAGGATTACAAGGCCAGCGTTCTAACCGCTAGACCACCGTGGAGGTAAGAGGAAGTATAGAATGTTAATTCAGTTATCAGCATTATTGACAATAACTATACTGTATATTCGAATGTCGTAAGTGCGTGAGAATTCATTACTGAAAACGCAGACTGCCTTGTTTACATTTCCCTTAATGTGTGCCTTGACTTTGGGGAGCCCGTGATTGGTATGAAAGGGGCAATCAGGAGCAAAATCCTCCGAGTACAATCGCACACATCACTTCCTAATCAGATGCAAAATGATCCTGGTAATAGAAGGCAGCTGAATGTAAAGTGCCCTCATACAAGGGGAGAACTGACAGAGGGTAGAATAATAGAGCAGCAGCTGCGGACAAAATTCACGTTGATTCTGACAGTTTCAGGACAGACCAGCATCGGGCTGTTGTATATAGTTACCTACTCTTCAGCACGTCAAGTACTCTCGCTCCACAGTTCGCTCAATTTTAAGGGTAGCTCAGGGGGCGGCGAGTCATATTTGTGGTTTTACATTTCATAATCCCCTTCTGTTTACATTGCCTCTCTGCACTCAAGCACAGACAGCATTACGGCGGTAACCTCTTAAACTAATTTAAATCTACGTCAACTGCAGCCGTGGAGTTCACTGGAAGAAACTCAATTGACAGGCCTTGGGACGCATTCGAGACGGAAAGGGTCCCGATTGTTCCCACAGGTGGCCTGCATCCTGCTGCCTGGAATAACGACGTTGGTTGGTTTATTCATGTGAACTTTCTTTCAAGCCCCACCAACCCTTGAAATCAAGGATGTATGATACTTCGAAGCACTTTAAAAATAAAGTTGCTTAAGTGACGTCTTTGAAATTAAATTGAGCGTGAACTAAAAATAAACTAGCAGTGAAACCAGAATGATCAACACCACGAGTACCAACGTACGGTCCAGAAATGTTCCCACTTCCATATCAATGTTGTGAACGATACCGAACCGATCGAAGCGCCGTGGCCTGTTAGGAAGAACCTGAAACAACGTCTATGCTGGTAACGAAGCACGACGTTAAGCTACCTGACCACGCCTTGCTGTGGTCTCCAGGCCAATGTGGACCAACCAGAGGTTAGCATAACCAGATGTTTGGTGGGAACAAGGTTCGTTCGAACCAACTTCAAAATAAATCATTAAATATTAACGCAGTACTTTCACTTGCGAAGTTAATTATTACAATACATACAGACAGAAGATTGTAATAAGAATCTTTATTTACAATCTTCCAATGATGACATCTAACACAAGGATTTTTAAAAATAATAATTCTTGAGAAAGCAAAGTGTTGCACGTTCTCATCATAAAAATCTAACACGGAACGTCGTCTTAAAACCTTTAACAGAACAAACTTGAGCAAGGCACATACGCAGAGAACACTCCCTTCTTAAATAAGTGACCACTTTTTTAAGACCGGCCTCGAGCTTAAACTTTTCAAAGCGAAGTGAAATGTTTGAAACTCAAACGGGTACTCAGACGGTAGGCTTTTAGGTTAGCGGTGTTCCGGGTATAAATAAAGTTTAACTTTTACCCACATTCTGTTTAGATTCTGGCTTCGATCATATTTTTCCTTGAACGTTTAACCCAAAGTCTTGTTCAATCACACTTTAAAGTCATGTAATTATACACAGTCCAGTGAAACGTGGTATCTTGGTAGCCTATATCCGGAGAGAAAACTTTGGAGTGGAAGAATCTTTCAAGACTGAAATGTGGGGAAAACGAACTCTGTTTCAGAAATGACAGTGGGCTCGCGAATATTTTTAAACACAGCAAACAAATTAGCTGTTACAAGGGAAAAATATTATTTTTCTAACAAGTCCAAATTGTTTTGAAAACATTAATAAACGTCATCTGTGAGGACTTCCCGAAAGCTGTTCGGGACATACACCATTTTATCACGCACAGACGAAGTAGGATACAATTCTTAAGGTTTTTGTCGTCAATTATCGCAGTCCGTAGTTTAGGTAGGCACTGGCAAGCAGCCTTTATTAAGCGGCCCGGGGCTGGACCTAGTTTCTTCATAAACGCCGCGGGCCACGATATTACATATCAACTCACATGTTACCAGGATGGTAAAAAATACCGATTCCGTTATCGCAGTTAATGCAATGATTAGAAAGTGTAAAATCGTTTGAAGGCAGATGCGGCCCGCGGGCCGAGGGTTACACATCATACCAGGTTTAGATAAATCAGACCAGTCCTACCGAGAGAACCTAAAATCCCACAGACCAATCTTCTGGCCTTAGAATTAAAATCACTAACGCAACACTTTTAAAGTATCTGATTAATTAATTACGTAGTACTTATGAAACTCAAATTATCCAAACAGTAAAGCTGACTCGACAGTGAAGCAAAGTCTGTCCAATACACACAGCAAAATCAATACACACATTTAACCTCGTAGTTATCAACTACGCTAATTGCATTCACTGGCTATTACTTGTATTCAAATATAATAATTGTTCTCTTTAGAAACTGTCTGTGCCAAAAACACCTCATGATGACGAATTTGTGTCCTTGACTTTCAGTGATGTGTTTCCCTGTGTGGGAAGAGGTCATGAGACAGGACGACCACATCCAAGGACCTCTACCGAAAATTTGCAGGACATAAACCCCATACATGAAGAACAAATGCAAGAATTTATGAAGGTGAAATTATGCAGTCCGTCTGTCGTAACTGACCGATGGGCCTTTCGCCAAAAACAAACAATTGGTGATTTATCTTCCCGAAGTCTTGGACAAAACCTCTCAAACACAGGGCAGAGGATTTAGGATCTGAAAGGCGTGATGCACGCAGATAACTCAAGATGCTGTGTGCTACATAGTGTTTAACAGATGAAGTTTCACCTTGTACTCCGATACATACGAACATATCGTATAACCAGACTAGGCTCAATAACCTCGTAGTTATTACTTGGATGTGACTTGTATATGGGGGCTGTTCATTCTTATCGTGTTATCTAATTACTTTAAAAAGAAAACAGGACCACGAAATCTTAAACTTCTATGCAACGTGTAAATGGGATGTGGTTTTTAAACAACGCTCCTCCTGTGAATAGCCGAAAAGATAAAACGAAAATCTGCCTTGGCATGGAACTGAGACAAATGATATATTGGGTTTCGCTACGCCAGCAGTTCATAACAACACATCCTATTCAAAGTATGAATGAAGATTGTGTTTCCTACGTAGGGTGAGGTGTCTTGGTGCGGTTCATTAATAATCACAGCTAAGCATTATTCATCGCATGCTCTTCATATCAAATTCCTTGTTTACAAGTTTTACACACGTCGGATTAAATTCGTAACTTGGTTTATGAACGAAAGTTTTAACGCAATACAAATTTTTTCATTAGTGTAAAACATGAACAGAGGTGGACCAGCACTTTGCATAATCAATTATTAAGAGATACGCTTCAACGAAAACGGGCATCAGACCTCATATCCGAATGCAGAACACAAAGATCATTCGGCAATGCGAATGATTTGAGAGGCGCTTCGTTCCACTTCGCGCGGTGTTCGCGTAATCGGCACGAGATTTTACGTGCCATCTGTGCAAATGAGAACAGTGAAGAAATGTCCCATCACCTTATCCTCCTGGAGATTCATCTGTCCTCACAATCCGTCTGCATCCTCGGGTCACTGTTATTTCCGCATTCTGCACTCGCGTTATTTAAATAAATAAACACGGGAACATTTACACTTGAAGCAAATAAACACGGTCTCCTCTTCTGACGCGGACTGTATGCAGTTACTGTTACGCGAAAATAAAGCTTTTCTGTACGCCTGCTCCAAGACCCGTTGAAATAAACGGGAATCAGGACGTGTGACGTTATACAAATATTGGCTAACGTGCTATATTCCTTTCTAATTAGATCACAATTCTTCTGAAAAGGCGTAGGTCCACGCAAATATGGTTTATTTAACGACGCAGCCAATACGTCATATTACACAGAGCTGAATCGTGAACAAAAAAGAACGTAATGGGGAATAACATTTTACATATCTGAGAACTACAATAACACGTAGAAGTGAGGACCGTGATAAAATTAAGACAAGAATACATTCGGCGAACACTTGTTTTTGCTCAATCCAAAAATTAATATCATCTCGTTTACTATCCAAAACAATAATTTTGCCTGTTGCCTTGTATGGTTATGAAGCAAGGTCTCTTACCTTGAAGGAAGAACGTAGATTACAAGTGTTTGAATAGGATATCTTGACCTAGAAGGGATGAAATAAGTGGGGGAATTTAGAATATTTAATAACGATGAGCTGCATGAATTGTACGGGTCACAGTGAGGATAGTGAAATCTAGGAGGCTCCGATGGGCTGGTTATGTAGCATGCACTGGGGTGTTTGCATACAGGTTTTTGGTAGGGAATCCTTCTGGAAAACGACCACTGGACAGACCAAGAAGGATACTGGTGGATACCATCAAAAACTTCTCTCTTATGCTTTAGATGTCTTGTGTAACACAGTCATGCAAACTGAGTGACTTGTAAAACGCAAAAACGAAATCGTTGTATTGAGTCCTTCTTCAGGAAACAAATATAAAGGAGTCAGACTTCTCCCACCTTTGGAACGTAATTTATCAGAAGGCATGAAATAAATCTACCACTGACACGAGCGGTCAACAGGGGCCATTAATAACGCAGTGCATGCCTACATACAGCTGTTTATCGCTTATGAAGGATTTACGATTTATGGGGGTGAAATGGTGCTTACGTGATCTGAACTTATTACTGTTACAGCTGCGAGACGAAGTGCTTAAATGAGAACATCTGTACGGAATGGCAGCTGATTATGCGCCAGGGGACGGGAACGAGGTTACACCCCCGACCAAATGATTCAGCTCACCTGAACTGAGTAATTCTCGGGCCAAACAAATCTTTCTTGTTGGCGTCGGACGTTGGACTGTACACACACCCCGTGCGAGGGTGTGCTTAAGGTACGTGAGGTTAAGGATATGGACCATTTGCGGGCAAGCAGACGAATCTTAGGATTTCATAAAACAGGCAATTTCTTAACCACCGTAACGACTATCAGCTTCTGAATAAGGGTAGGCGCTAGAATGTTGAAGAATAGACGGAAAGGGCTGATCCTTGTCCTTCGGATTTGGGTGGGGGCTCACAACTCTTTCCTGTCAGTGAACGACGGAGTCCAGCGGTGGAGTCTTCTAAACACGACACTGAACTGAAAGTTCCAGTTCTATGAAAGGTTAACTAAGAATCCTTCTCCCGAGACTGTTAATCAAACGGGGTAGATCTTAAGTCAGGGACCATAAGAATAATCGATTATTTGGCAGAATATAGAAAAATGTAAAGAAGGAAACTCGAGACTTGAAACCCATCATCTCCACTCTACATCTTTTTGGAACACCCTGTATAATTCCGAAACTGTAAGTGACGCGTGCTATTGGTCACTCGCTGACTCACTGTTGTCTGTTTAAATACTTTCTTTGAACTGTACAGGTTAGACACATGCAGCGTCGAATCATATGATGACCTAATGGTAGATGCAACGGGGAGAACTCTTGCTTGTGTTAAGACTGCAGCCAAGTATATCCACAGCAGGAACACAATATCTACGCGGTGCAAAATTCTGAACTCCTCAACTCCGATTTCCAGCTTCCATCAGGGTCAAAAGTATCACCAGGTTCCTCTTCGCCGTTAAACAGCATACCGGAAGTCGACGAAGAACGAATCTACTCCGATGGCAAAACTACTTTGGGCGGGTGTCCTTTCCAAATGTCCCCAAACGTGCTATTTAAAAGTATGACTGCTGTTTCAGAAACACACTGTAGGTGAGTTACGTCACGCCAGATGCTCAGAAGACCAGTCGATGATTGGGCATGTCTGACAGCACACCCGAGGTCAGTCTCACTGTCCTCTACTTAATCAAAATGCACACGAACTGATTACTCCACTCCTCAAACACAAACATTATTTGGTCCGTAGTCTTTTGGACAAATGAATACTGCATTACCGTAAGATGATTCGAACTCGCTTCTCCAAACCACAAAACAAAACCATTACCTATAAAATCACGCAACTGTGTCCACTGTAACGTTACGTCGTCATGTGGGCGAACCATATATGGGAAAGTCTTTGTCGGCGGGTTTGAATGACCGGAGTAGCGAAATAACCTCGCAAACCTGTTGTCTAGGTCAACTGATTCTGTCTTGAAGAGGGCAGGGTCGTGATGCCCTCTAGGCGTTCTTTTTATTTAATTACATTTAAACAACGTTCCACACGTAATCGACTTGCATAATGACGAGGCAAAGACGTGTTGGGACGCTTGGAGGCGCCACTGAGAACTTGGCCCAATAACCGAGCGCCACAGTATGGCGGTTACTGTGTCTGTCTGTCCGTCCGTCTTGATCGGGCCGCTTCCAGAGGTCGCTGGGGCTCGTGTTCCAAACCCCACACAAGACCAATTGGCTCTAATAACAGTCCCTTACAGATGCAGTATCTTGTACACAACACGCGATTTAACAAACAAAAAACTCAACTATTTAACTGGTTACTCTTAATTATTATTGAAGCGACATACAGAACTTAGAGCCTGGTTTGACTAGAATATACTTCATTCGCTGTTTTAATTTTTAAGACAAACGTCGCGTCTACATACAATAACCAACATGTTATTCAATTCAATTTATAATATTTGTGTGCCGCCAAAGGATGGCCACAAGCTGACCGAAATATTTTATGGTAAAAAACCCGACATAATACCTTAAAACAAATTTGTGTGAAGAGAGAATACAAAATTCCTGTAAACCAGAACAACGCGGGCGGGCGGGCCGGCCGGGCTTGTGCCTCGTAGCACAAATGATATTCGGGTGCGGGTCGGGTTCAAATTATAGCAATTTCTAAAACATCCGGTGGTCGCGACAGTCAGACTCCGGAAACAAATCTCCCTGACTTGATTTTCTCGAGGATTTTCGAAGCTAAACGCTCCTAGAAATAGTTCGAGATACGCTGGAATAAAAGTAATTCGGGCTTTGGTTGGGTACCGTTAACATATTTTGGGATCGGGGTGGGTCGGGCCGGGTAAAATTCCGAAATTTCGGCTGCATTTCTGCCAGCTCACATTTCGGGTTCCATTCCTATGGCATCGGAACTCGATGCTGTGATGTGACATAAATTAGAGCTGTCTCAGTTGATTCGTAGCGTTTCTCCGTTTAAAAAAAAACCTTATCCCACTTCTAGACCAAAAACTCCGGAAACGCATGAAATTTCCTCAACCCAACGACGAGTCCACTTGCAGAGAAAACGAAGAAGCAACATTTGAATGCCAATTCATTCATTACAGGTCCAACGAATGAACACGGACTGAATAACAAGGGTTTGACTCCCGACGAGAGCACAGATATTCATTTCTATTCATGAAGTCCGAACGGCTCTAAGACCCACCCAATTAGTATCTAACAAAAGTGTAACTGGCAAATTTCTTTATCCTGAACAGACGTTAAGAAAGCGTGAAGCCACGGAGTCTTAAAACAACCATCACCATCAAGGCTACCATCGCCACTATCATCATCCTGACCATTCATAACAATCTTCACAAAAATCATCGCCTATTTTGTACCACAGTCTTAATCATCAGAATGATGAGACTCATAGATCTCATTATGTAGGCAGCAACCGCCTCTGAAACGTCTGTCAATATCTACGAGAATACAACGGCGTAACATACCAGAACATGGCACCTTCATCTTGGTCGCCGCGAGACCTGAAATCTCATCCAGACCCCAAGTCCGTCGCGCACTGCAACAAATATGGCAGGAATCTGGGACACACAATACAATAAATAATAAGTGGGCGGGGCGACGGTCAGGTGCGATTATCTAGGACTACAGGTCGGAATGGAATGGTGTTCCGTCATTTCCTTAATTGCGTTCCGAACAGTTCCCATCTGGCTGCCCAGACGCCTGAAATAACATCATCTGCAATGCTACTAATGTGACACACTGACAGGTTATCGACAACTCTCTTATAAAACCTGTCCAGTATCGAGACCAGTAGAGGCTCTGTTCATCTTGCGGCGTATGAGAAATTCTTAGGACTCTTACATTTGAATTTATTGATTTCACCACCAATGCCTTCCATCGCGTTTTTTTTCTTCAGAATTAACATAACAGATGTTAAAACAACGTTAAACTAGCAGGACTCAAACATACAAGACGCGATTCCTTCCCAACATGTTTACAATTACGCCAAAATGAATATTAAACATTATCATCGCCAATGACAAAGAGGACTTCCGTTCCTTATCTTAACCTTATAATCTCTTAGAAATTTACTGATGATGTCAGAGAACGGGATGGCAAGGAGTACGAGGCAGTGTCAAGATGATGAAGAAATTCACGTAATCTATGGCATGGGACCGCCGGATTTCAATCCCCTCCAAAGAAGTTGCGCTGTGGACTTTTATTACCCTTAAAAATCCATCGACCTCGGCCGGGTCTGAACCCGCGAACCTTGGGTCCAGGAGCTGGACAACCTAACAAGCTCTGCATTTGAAGTAATTTCACTCGTTACTTCCGTTCTGTTTTTTAAATTATACGTCTTGTTTACGAACCAACTCTCGTTCTTAAACAAATGCGATAATATCAGTTCCGTCTCCTCATTGTCCTCTTATACAACAGACAGAAAATTAAAATAGACACACGTGTGCTTTTTTCCCCCATAAATCCCGCAGAATCCACCGAGACGCCATGTCCATAGTACGTGTAACCACGACGGTAATGCTGACGTCGAAGGTGACCCATTCCCGAAACGTATGTTATTAATTTGGCGCGTATCCCTGACACGACCGTAATTATTAACGGGTACCTGCAAAACACAAAGTGCTTGCCAGCGACACTCCTGGACATAAGCACGCCTTTAGTCGATTCAGAAAATATCAACTCCTTCAAGTCGACGTTCGTTGTTAGGAACCAAAATATAATTACAATTTCACGCTGCTCGCATCTTGCCAAAAAGCTATTCATTACGCACACAGAATATGCGATTCCAACTCTGGCTGCAGGACCGACTAAATTGTAAGATGAGATAATGGCCTGTATCAGGTCCCGGAACTCAAGGGCAGGGCTTACGACGCCGGCCCAGAGCACACGCCATTCTGGAATACATTAGCCTTGCAATGCGTCACGTGACCTACTGCAATGCAGCACTGATACAGGGTGATCGCCTACAGTTTTCACCACGAAGTTATTGAGGATACATGAACCATTCGACCCCTTCACAGAAGTGCCCGCATTACAACACAATTCTCCCGTTGATCTGAATGGCGCATTCAGTGATCTGACGATGACTGTGCCATTAAGACATTCTTCTCGGGCTACCAGCCGTGTTTTAATGGAGGAAACACCAACGTTTCGAGAACCATCTTCGTCCTCAGGGTGGTAAAGTCGTAGGAGACTCCGTTCGTCCTCTGTGTACGAGGTGCGATCGGAAAGTTTTCAGACTGTGTCAATAGAGGGCGAACCGGATGTAGTACGAGCTTCGGCCGCTAGGGGGTGCGGCCTACATTCATAGTGAATCAGTGTGCCAGCCGGCATCATCGAATTAGCATTTGTTTCTTAGTTACGGGCGTCTTGGTAGTGCATTACACCGACCCTCCTGCGATTTCGGAATGGCGTGTGCATCAAATTTTGCCAAAGACTCGCCAAAACGGCTACGGAAACCTATGAAATGCTAAAGCAAGCATTTGGGGAGTCCGCAAACTTTTGTGTGGCATTCACGTTTTACTTCTTAGATGTACGATAAACCCATAAAAGTTTTTAAAATCAGTCATTCCTGAGAAAGCATGTGATGGACGCTCCGTTAACTGGAATAACTATGTCACACTTCTCTACACCCTGAGATAAACTAATGTTGTTTTAGTAAATCAGCGTTGGGGTTCACTGAACATTTTCTGAGCTGTTCAGGCATCAGCAGATGTATTTTAAGTTATTCCAAATACCGCCAAGTAAACAAACTGATCTTTTTTTCACGTCTTAGCATTTGAATGCAATCACTGAGCAGACATTTATCAATCGATCTGCTTGGCGCATGTTAAGATACAAGGTCCTCCGTCTAGAACGTCAATAATACTTGAGAACGCGATGCTTCATAAGGATTCTTTTGGATCGTGATGTGCTCAACGCGTCTCGTTTTCATATCAAGTTGAACCTAAGACAAATTCCTACTCATGTAAGAAATATATGTCCATAAAAAGCAGTCCGTAAGAACTTCTTCTGTTTAATGATCTGGGCACATGTAGCTCGTTTAAAAAACAAGGCGGCCATGGAAATGGTAAGGTTGAATAACCTTCTTCTGCTTCCTGGATGCCTGACGAATGTGACACATGAGGCTGTTACTTAATTTCACTTAATCTTTGCTCCGGACTGCTCGCAAGATCAGAGCCAGAAATTACGCCTATGCCAACTACAAACTTCGATTTCGTTTCATTGCATTAACTGAGGAAGGACTCGCTCGATTACATGCACTCACCTAAAAGATAAGTAGAATTTAGGAGAAGAAATGAGCACTGATATGTCCGCACAATATTTTACGCTCTTTATAAAATATGACAGCTACATGTTTCGACACATAACTGTCATCTTCAGGCCCTCGAGCTTGTTACTTCAGTTAATAATAAGTTCAATCAGTTTTGATACACACACCGTGAATTATTTTAAACGTTATTTTTGAAATAGATTCACTCGTTACATCGTGTCCCTACCTTCTATTTGGTTTTCCTCAATTACTGATGGTTGCTTCGTATTAAATATTTGAAATTTGGAACTAACGCTGAAAGTTAAAATTTTACCTCGATTTCTTACAACCTTTGTTATGTTTTTCAGAAAGCTTACAGCGCATTATTAGTTGCATTCTAGTTATATTATTCCCGTTTACTTAATATTTATTTTTCCCCGCGTTACTATATCATCATCATCGCGTTAATATTTCGTTAAATTTGCAGTTTTGTTAATATTCTAACCCATTCTCCACTCCCGTCCCGTCGTTGACTGTTACAATTTATATTTTCAATATTCTTAAAGTTCTTCAGGTACGTGGCCCTACGTTGCGGTTCCACAGTCTTTATCCATCGTTGTACACCCCTGGTGCTGATCTGTTCTCTCCCTGTGTTGTGTAAAAGTTGTTAATCGTGATCTTCTATAGTAGATCGTGGACTTGTCGGAAGATAACATCATTAACCGCCTTCAGAATCTCAAAAGTCAAACGCACAGCTCTCCTTGTGCTTAATTAGGCACGGGGACAACTTAATTAAGCAACAAGCTATAAAGTTTAACGAAAGTGTAGGTACAGTTCCGCGTATTCATAATCACACGACAATACGGCAGTAGGAGGTCAACTTCGAGCCAGCTTATTTACCCTCAGGGAGAAACCATAATGGATCTGGATGAGATGACGAAAAGAGTCGAATCCCGGCCGTGGTTAAACTGGACTGCAGGAGAAGCTATACAAATTTCAAGAACGTATAAAACCACAATTTGAACTGCAGAGAAATCCTCGGATAGAAATTTGTTTCGTTACGTAATTTTAATTAACAATTAAGACGAGAAATTCGTGGTTCGCCGCCTTTCAAACACTTACACAATCCGCGTGTTTACGTAATTCCCTATTGTTCAAGAGACAGAGTAGCACTGTAAATCTCGGGTACTCACCCCTTGACCTGAGGTCAGAGTTCCTCGTAGTTCCATCAGGTTCGTGAGCAGAATCATTTTCTTCGTCGCTGTCAATGTGTGGTATAGAACCCACGAACTCAAACATGGGACTGGTTTGTATGGACGTGTCCTTCTTCTCCACGTGGCTCTGCTGTTGGCACACGCACTGACACCCACACACCACGCCATTGTCCTCCGCGATCACTTCGTCACGGCACCGAGGACACGGGAACGCCAGGACGTCGAGAGGAACTCGCTCGATTGCCCTCTCCACAGAAACCAGGAGACTCTGGAGCAAGCCGGGGAGGTCCTGACCCTCGTCGGTAGCGGCCATTTCCAACGTGACGGGCGTCTCTAGAGCAGAGTGTGGGGGGGACGTAACAGCAAGCGCCCGACTGCTCAGAAACGCCTCACACTTCCAAACGAAGGCGACCTCAACGCGGGGGCCGGTGCCCCGTCGCACACACAGGTAACAGTCGCGGTTTCTCAGCAGAGTGGGGTCCAACTCGCCCAGCTGAAGGATCACTCCACTGCTTCCTAGCGACAACGGCCACCCCCGCGGTGCTACCACATCTCCGCTCTGAAAAACAAACATTTTCATAGTCAGAACTTCCGAGACTTGTCACGGCTAATTAGTGCATTTTATGAAAATCATTAGATGCACACACAAGTACGTATACAGACAGACTTCATCCCCTCTCATACAGCAGGTTAGCTCAGGCGTCAAGCGTCTGATCTGTAACCGGGAGGCGCCGGTTCATATCTCTGCAGGGTCGCATAAGAACTTTCACACACACACACAGATACGACGAGCAAATGGACGAAGCTTTAAATGTGATTTGCAGTCCGAAGGCTCCGAGCTAAACTGACAGCAAGGCGCCTGCTCCAATACCGAGAATACATTCGAAGCAAGGGTTTGATTCTAGCAGATTACTTAAACTTACCTGTGCTTATATTATTCATAGGCTACGCAATACTGAGTCCAAAGGTAGACTAATGGAACGAACATCCGATGATCCAATATCCTTCAATGAAAACAATTGTACTGTGTTCCTTACGACAAACTCACTTCTTCCTGCTTCTGGAATTACTGTACTACTGTAGTGTGAGTTCAGGTAAGCTTCAATTACATGCTTCAATATCTGTTACCTAAGCATAGATGTTAGGATATTACTAAAATGTATTATGATATATAATAGCCTATGACAATGCAGACTGGATTAATCTGAACAACAGGCTCTTTTGAACGTGATAATGAACCTTCAGGATCCTTTTTATTAAGAGGAAAAATTCCCTAAATAACTCCGAGGCTGCTAGCTTCTCAAGATGGACTAAACAAATTTGAAAATTAATCATTTTATGGTAAGTGCGACTCCTGCCATAGACACGGGCCAACATCGTAAGAAGTACCTCACTTCTAAGATACATTACAAAAATACTTTAAAATTCTGATAATTTTACACTGATGTTTAAAACCTCGCTTTACTACGAACTCTGGTTTTATTTAACACATATTAAAATACAGTCCATTTAATTCTATTAATTATTTACGAGGTACAGACCATATTAATAAATATACATACGCCTACACACGTGGACGTACACACATACACAGGAACACATACGTATAATTCAATACGTTATTCATTCAAGTAGGGTGATGTCTGAATACTATAAAACGTTGCCAGATGGAAGGCCAGATAATTCAGTTATTATTCCAAAGTGTAAATCGATCAATCGATATGGAACATCAATAATATTTTATTATCTTAATTATAAGAAATTTTAAATATTGTGATAAGACGGATGAAAATAAATAATTGTTAGACTATTCACAATATGACGCAATTACACTATCTTATAAATTGTATTACAACCGTACAGACATTTTATGTGGTATTTATTTTTGAAATGTCTAAATTTATTTTTAGTATAGGCATTGCAATGGCTTTATCTGTGACTCGTCTGATTCAGCATTCTTCAACAGACGACGACGTCGATCACTGTGTCAGTTAACCGGCACGGGATCTGCACCGCGTGGCCTTGTATCCGCCACGGCAGAGAAAATTCCCAGTAAAATCTCATTAGTCTCCGTATCAATCCGTGAGTCATGCGACTCCCTTTTGCCGATCGGAAAAACTGGTTTCTGTGTTACGGGGACGAGAGGGCAGTCGTTTGTTTACAAGCGTCGTCGCTTAGCATAAAATTCCCATTACAAAAACCTTGGCTCCATTCATCCTTTTCCCTGTCAGTACAGTAAATTATGCGGAAAAATAACTAAGTGAAGTTCAAAAGGTCCTTGACCATAAAATGTTCCGTCAATACAATTCTGACGACGTACTGTTAACACGCTAATATAACTTTCATTGTAATATGATAGCCCAAGTATTTCTGACGGGAAATGAATTGTAACATATTAATATCACGCAAAAGAAACTTTTTAAAGGTATTATATTTGCGTCATATTGTGAATTCAACAAAATCAGGCGGTGGTCTTTAACTTCATGAGGGCAGTTTAAACGAATTTACCATTGACAGTTCTACCATACACTTCCGCAGCCAAGTAAAATGTAGCAAATTTATTTATAACTGCATTTGAGACAGAGAGCGAGACATTCAAACAGGAACGTTTGGAAATGACATAGTAAGGCGTTTCGAAATTGTTTCTACATTTTAATATTATTACGGTAAAATAATCGAGAAGGATAAGGCAAACGAGACACGTAGCACGCAAAAGAAAGTAACGTATTTTGAGATTTAAGGTTCTCAAGGGGATGAAGGTGTTGACGTCTGGGTTGTAACGCATTGTGGACCTGCTAGTATAGACGTTTCGGACATACCGTACATACTTTTCTAAAAAAAAAGACCATGCGCCTTCCCGTTTATTCTTCGGTGTTCGTCTCCTGGGAATAAAAAAACCATGTGGACGTTTCGGAAGAGCATACTGTCTCCATCTTCAGCCCTAAAGAAAGTGGTAATATGATGGTCGAAACGTTGGTATCTACCGCCAACTCCACGAGGCATTCTTCATTATTTGCACAGAAATATTCCCGGTACCAACTGCCGTGCTAAATTACTGTCGTCGTGAATTTGGTGCCTTGAAATTGCTGATTGGTTGGATTTCGGTTGAATATCACGACGGTCTGATCGTCGTGGAAGACTTGTGGAGCGCACGTGTAGCCAAGAAAATCAGCCAAAGAACAGATCAACAGTGACGCAAGGACCTCAGTTACCTAAAGAGACTACGTTCCCAGCTTCTTATAGGAAACGTGGTTTCGGGACTGTGGAAAATCAAATCGAATCATTTTCTCTTGAAAAACGTTCGCTAAATAAGTAAGCAGATACAATTACATATTTCAACATCGGTTATTACATTACGCAGGCTTGGAAGCTCGGTTACCATAGCAACCAAACGTCACACTTAACGAACTGAACAGAGGTTTGGTAAACAAATCTTATCCGAAACAAAAATAATATAAGCAAAAAATGAAGTTTATACAAATTTTAATGGGTCCTGCTGCTACATCGGATTTTAGACATCAATTAAATATAAACATGACACGAAATATCTCCCAAATATAATCTGTAAAAAACTAAATAATATGCCTACAGAAAGAATTGACTATAAACACAAAGACGGGTCACTGGAATTCAAATCACTGAACCAAAGAAAAGCTGCAGAGTTTACGGACGATTAAGCGTAATTCTGCTTCGTACATGATAATAATAATTTGGGGGGGGGGGGGGGGGGGGAGCAATCGCGAGTTTAAAATTTCCAGATTTCAGAAGCAAATAGAAGGCAGCCATCTTAATTTCAGTTTCGCTACGACAGAATAATACGTTTCTAATTTGATGCAAAAAACATTGGAAGCTTCGAGATTTGTATGACGACGTGTGTGTGTACGGATGAGCAGTTCAGCAGTTGGTCAACGCGTCAGAAGACGTCATATGACCCATTATGTGTTACTGCCTCACAGTTGCCTGGGGGACCGAGGAAAACTCTGTAAGGTACCCAACCGCCGAGCCACGAGTCTAAGCACTACGCCCTGAAATTCGTGACGCATTTAAAAAGCAACATTACGCACATACAGAGTATCTAGTCGATCAATACTGGGTTCGTGTTGACATCACTATTAACCCATTGTCACACTTTGACGGCAGTGGGAAGTACCTCCGTTGCCATGGCAATGAGTAGTTGACGGCTGTGACGTCACTGATTACAAAAGTCGGAAAATTACTTTCCGCAGAAGCTGTAGAAACCTTGACACAAAAGTTTTGTGAAATACGAAACATAAATTTTATATCGGAAGGGGGGGGGGGGGGGGTAGTATTCGACGCGGACATAATCAACCGATTTCTCAGGCAGGCGACATTAAAAATGGAGGCACGTAAAAGATGCCATGACCGAAGTGTTACATCTTGTAAACAAAAACATCCTATACAAACTGCTATGGCCGACCTGGGGTTATCTTCATGAGCGCAAGGGTCATGCAAACGACACAGACTGATGGTAGATATCAGCACTGCATGATACATACACTCCCTCGTTGCGCTGAACAGGTACAGAGTTCGTATCTCAGCTCAGAGACTGACAAAAAAGTCTTTAGTGCCTTAGGGGCCGAAAGATAAACTCGGTAAAACGGTACAGCCGCTCCTCTCCACGTACATCATTCACCATTCAACATACTTCATGACCAATGTAGTAGGCAAAGTATTCTCAAATAAATTAACGCTTCATAACCTGAATAACCTCACCATTTTATTAATTTATTGTAGAATCTTGCCCCCATTCGACATTAACCAGCGGCCGAAGGCAAAACTTCAAAGGCACCGATACGAAAGAGCGATGAGAGATGATAATTTATTTAACTGTTGTTTTCAGAGAAGAAAAATTAAGTAAGATGCTCAGAGACAAGCAGCAAAGATGAACCACGACAATTTCGTACCTGAATAGTGTCTGTGAGATTTGAGGTTCTCAGGGCGAGGAGAACGAAAGTGGCTGGCTGTCTTCCGGGCTGTTGCCCAGAGATAATATTGTACAATATTACCGACGTTTCGGAAGTGCTCGCTGCTTCCATCATCGGGGCAATGATGATAACCACGGTCCAACAACCCAAAAGACAGCCAGCGTGGACGACCACATCAGACGTCCTGATGTGGACAGAATTGGTCCCTGAAACCTCGGCCGATAGCCCCGAGATGATTTTATTAATTCATCTTCAACATTGTCTTTGCTTAATGGAACGAAATGCGTTAGGTATTGTAAAGCTTACACAGAATCTGTTACTGTACTTAATTCCGTTTTTGCAGTTACGAGTCCTAACCACATTTTCTGACATCTGGTGAGCATTCTTTCCATTTCTGGCGTTAGATTTCACAAGTGTCGGCCATCAATGGTGAGAGCAGGCAATTGGAATAGCGGCGAGGATAAGAACCAGCGTTTCTACAAAACAATGGCTTCATTTTTTTTTTACACCGTTATAGTCAAGGTGGTCAGTGGCATGATGGGTGAGAGGGGGCGATTCCAGTCCAGCGTCGTGTGTTATCCTGAAACAGTACGCGTCCTGGGAAGGCACGAGGTTGTAAATCAAGTATCCGTTATTAGGAAATGGAAAAGCATCTTCCTGCGTTTGGAGGCTGGATACTGACGAGTTATTTAATATTCTTCCTAGACACAGCGTGTTCCAAACCTGACAGCACCTTTTCTGCAAAGGCATTACCTTTGACTATCGCCGACACAGCAGAAAACCGGCTAATAAAAAGGAGGAGGCTATGCAAACCGCGGCTCTCTCTCTAACATAACTGTCCCGTAAACAAGTTGCTCATGAACTGCAAACTGTGTGGTTAGCCTTGCCTGTCCTGGGCTCGGCACTAGGGCAGGGCATTCCCAGCGTCTGTCAGAACGAACATGACCCACCCCTAAGACAACTACTAAATTAATCATCGAGGCGGCGATGTCCTGGGTTCCTGCTTCATCGTCCTGATGATGGAGGCAGCAAGAACCTCCGAAACGTTAGTAAAACCTTCTACCAGACTACACGGTGCTATTAATACAACCCAAAAGACAGCCATTCAATATTAAAAATATATTACAATTGGCCGTCAATCACAATATAAGATAATTAAAAGTTCCTTATCGAGTACTCGATTTACATGTGGAACATTTACGACATGTTTTACTGAATTCAGTAAAAATTTTATAATATAACACCTGATGACGGCTATATATAGCCGAAACATGTCGTAAATGTTCCACATGTAAATCGAGTACTCGATAAGGAACTTTTAATTATCTTATATTGTGATTGACGGCCAATTGTAATATATTTTTAATACTTATAAATCACAATATGACGCATCTACAATATCTTAGCCATTCAATATTATAAGACTGTAACATCTGTATAGAACCTGAACAGATACTTTGGGTTCACTTTATAAATGTGTGGAAAAGATTCACTGAAATGTAAAAATAAATTATACAAATTTAAAACGACGGAAAAGTTATCTGTCGTGCTATGTATTATAAGTACTTCTAATTGTTGCCAAAGGTTTGCAGCACTTGTAAAATATATCTTGGCATGCAGCGTCATTACTGAGAAATGTCGGGGTCTCTGAAATAACGCGGCTTTTACACAGGAAATGCAATCAGGCGTAAAACGTGTATTCAATTAACTCTGCGTGTTTATCGCGAATCCACATAATTTGGCATAAATTCATTCTGCCTAAAATGCAACGTTCTTATTTTCTGTATCATGTATTCCATTTACTGTGTTGATCTAAGACGCAATCTAAATGCTTTAAGCATGACCAAAAGGATTTTAAACTGAGGATACTAAGAGGCAAATTCTCGTGCCCTTGTCAAAGAATGTAGTCGGGTAAATGGTGGTTTTTTATCTCTTTTAAACGTTACATAATATTTTTTCTTTACGTCTGCTACATAACAAACTAGCCATTAAAATATACAGATCTATATTTTCTGAAATTAAAGATAAAAGTTGTTTTGAGGATATCTGGGGGACAAAATTCTAGGTAAACTTGCGTTTAGTATGGACCGGTTATGAACCGTGTTACGTCAAACACAATGTGAACACAATCTACCGCACAAACACGTTTAATATGACAACTGCGACTAGATCAATCAATGTCACACATACTTTATTTGCATACAGTAATTGTTCGGAGCTCACAGCATCTTGAAGCAAGTCTCAGAACAAAATAAAGGAGCAGGATGAGTGGTTGCTACCACCCTTTTATAAGAAGCCATCTTGCACAGACAGCTAGCTGTCTTGCATGAGTCCGCATTCAATTTGAAAACAAAAGCTCCTTTCCGGGCGACACCTGTTACCAGAGACCTAAACGCTGGACAACGCGGAAATCCTCAGTTATTCTCCGAAACCTACCCTTGAAGCAACAAACATCCTTTCATAAACCATAACGCTGTTACATACCTACCACAAACAAAATCTGACTATCAGAGGAATTGGCAGACAAGTCCTTTGTCGCGTATACAAGTTCCTGCCACCGGGCCGTACGAATCCAGTCCGTGTTTTTTTAGATATATTTTAATAATATCCTCCTCGTTTAAACTCCAGTCTCCCGAGGGTCCATTCCGTTAAGGTTTCAGGCAAAAATTTCACAAGGCCTCTTGTCCCTCCCGTCCCAAACCCCTTGACTTGATTACGCAAATAACATGCACACTACAGTAACTGAGCGGGCCTAATTGTACACCGCTTTCCAAGTGATTCATCCCAAAGATAAGGTAATATAAATTACAGCTTTTCAATTTACCAAAGCTACAATTTTATCGTACGCTGGCGTGGCTGGTATGTTTAGCACGAATCAACGAAGACCTACATCAAAGTAAGTGCAATTTATAAAACCGTCTCTGTCAACGGAACCTTTAATTCAGGAGAACACAATACGTAACTACAAGTAGCAATTTTGCTAATGCAACTCCCACCCTTTTTATTAGTGTTCACCCTGTAATATAGCGAGGCCTCCAAATCCTGTAATTGAAGGATTCAAAATCATCTCTGGCGCACGATACAGAAAAGATTCGTCATCACAGCTGCGGGTACGAGTGGGAAAGTCATCACTTTTTGCAAGGAAAAATAAATAAACACAGTACGACAACAAACAACTTCCAATTTACACCAAGTTAAAGGCAGGAACGAAATTTGCGTTCGTTGGCGTCACTATGAACAAGTACGCTGAGGGTTGAAAACGCAACTGCACTCTCGAATTGTGATGTGAGAATCGTGTAGACGGTAATTATAAATGCACTAGCAAATTGACAGTAAAGAATGACGCAAAAATCTATAGCATTAAACCCGAAAGACCTTAACATCATTTGTACGGAAACAGCTTTACAACACGCGTTAATAAATGTTATCTCATAAGACCAAAATTCCTTGAACAGCAAATGAACACGAACCAGCCAATACAAACCATCTGTTGGTTTATAAAGTGACTGAAGTTTATGAAAGACTATTGGGTTACAGCCCTGAGGATGAGAGCAGAGATTGTTCTCGAAACGTTGGCAGAAGAAATGGTTTATTCCACATTCAGCCACCTGACGCGGCTGGTAACCCGAGAGCCTTTCATCATCTTTTGGTTGTTATACAGATGGACGAACTAAAGTGGTAAGACCCAGGCAAGACACGGAAATCGTCGAGGCTGTCAATATGGAATCCATTACACGGCGTATGAGATACAATCCTAGCAACACCTGGTGAGAGAACAAACTACAAACCTCCAAATCACATGATTTTCCAGTCTCCCTCCATTTTCTGCATCACAGATCCAAACATTCTCCTCAGAATCCCCTTCTCGAACTCCAATCCATGATCTTGCCTTAATATGAGAGACCATTTTCGAAAAATACCAAGAGATGTGTTATCAAATACTGTCAGACAATACAGTGTGCAAATATATAAGCGAATCTCCCATTCATTACAAGGGGGATAAATCGGACAGGAACAGGGCGAGGAACCTTCAACGTAAGAACAAAGAAAACCACGGAATGTTAACACGTGTCCTCGGAAAGCGGGTTGTTGCGGGTATGGTAACGTTACGTCGAGTTCCTCAACAGGCGACGAACAACCTGACCAGCTAAGCGACTGTTAGATTCTCAGGAAGAAAGCTGCGAGTTTGCTCCACCTAGGTACTGATGTATCGTTGAAATACGATCACATTTTCCTGTGTTCCATGTACATGCATACCTCGTTTTATTTCGCCTCGCAGATATTGCGTCTTTTTTTAAAAAAAAAAAATTGAAGGTTTGTGGCAACCCTACGTCGAGCAAGTCTCTCGGCGCATTTTTCCAACATCACGTGCTCACTTCGCGTCTCTGTGTCACATTTTGGTAATTCTCGCATTGATTTTTAGACACAAAGCTATTGCACACTTAATAGACTACAGGATAGCGTAAACATAACTTTTATATGCACTGGGAAACCAAAAAATTCAGGTGACTCGCTTTATTGCGGAGGTCTGGAACCGAACCCGCAATATCTCCGAGGTATTCCTGTATTGAACAGGGACTGTTGCGGGGTTGTGCAAATGACGGGCACATTTTACCCTCTCGTTGGCTCTTATTATACAGCTCGCAATTTGCATTGAAAACAGCTGCATTTCCAGCAGTTCGTCTTACCAGTGACAC
The DNA here is from genome assembly GCF_977971745.1 of Zootermopsis nevadensis. Lineage (NCBI taxonomy): Eukaryota > Metazoa > Arthropoda > Insecta > Blattodea > Termopsidae > Zootermopsis > Zootermopsis nevadensis. The sequence goes on from NW_028259143.1 coordinate 17,846,733, forward strand.
GGGAGCCAGAAATACAGTGAACCCCCTCGGGGCAGATGTCAGTGGGTGGGTCAGTAAGACTCGGCCGACGCCTTGTTTGGTTGGAACAGGCGTGAATTTTATACGAGGTACCGGAGACTATCAGCTCTTTCAAGACGGTGTTCTCGTGCATAAGCGTCTTTAATATTGCATGTTTAAGTCAGGGAGTATGGCGATTAGGGAAATTGTTCGTTCGTTTGTTTGTTTGTGAGTGGAGAATAATATTCCTGTTAATCTTGGGCTAATGACCAATACATGTAAGTTCAAAAGTGTAGTAACTGTATATTTAACAACCAATCATTTTGACAACGGCAACGAACATATGGTTTTTAGTCTCATCGTACAGGTAAAACAAAAATGGTCTTAACTGTGTCGAATATTTAAGCCCATTAAACAAAAAACTAAAAATTGGCGAAGTTCTCCTTCAAACCGTGCAAGTCTGATTTCTGTAAGCTGTTTCATTTTTGTGAAATAAATACCTGAAAATAGAAAGATTTAGTATTTATACATATGGGCGCCAGAATGCGCTTGCACCCGGGCGTGGGCCTCCTGCGAACGTACTGAATAAGCAGTCAGGACAGCTGACAAGGGGTGGTGTTAAAGATTCGGCGCTTAGTACATGTCAGCCTATGAAACATTTGTATCTTTCTTCGTTTAAATTAATACTACACAAGTGTTGTGAATACACGAATAGGTTTCAAGAACTCTTCATTGTACAGTGTTCTACGTTAGGCAATCTATTTGCTGAATAAATACTGTTGTCCTGTGAAATTTATACTTAGCTTTCGGTCTGATGGCATTAACTAATGAACAACCTAAGCTAGACGTAAAATTTCTTACGGTGACATATCACGACCTCGTCCTCACACTTTGTACGGCCATTGCTTTTATACAGGATGATTCAAAAGTCCCTTTGAACTTGTACGAAAAAAGTGTTGGCAAACGTGACTTCTGTCACGCAAAAGTCGCGCGCACCATCTAAGGCGTGTGTGAGTGATCCTGGACTTTTAACTCGCTCTCTGCATTAATAATTATGAGCACAGCAAAATTTTAATGTAATATCCAGAAAATATAGCCACGGTGGTCTACCGGTTAGAACGCTGGCCTTGTAATCCTGGGGTCTCGGGTTCGATTCCCGGCGGTGCCCGAATTTATAACTTGTGTTGGGCAAATCCGTGGTCTAGGCAACACGGAGTTTTCCTCCGTGGCATCCCAACAATTACTCCATTCACACACAGAAGAAGGCAATGGCAAACCACTTCTGGATCATCTGCCAAGAACGTATATGAACAGGTCCCAGTCCGAGAAAAGGATGGAAGGATCCTGTTCATATGGACCTGTCGTCAGACAGAACACTAAATAATAATAATAAAATAATCCAGAAAATGTGAGGTGTCAGAATATGCACGAACAAAAATTAATTGTACAAGCAGACCGCTGTTCTTGCAAATGTCATCACACAGACTGAAGCATTTAAGGGAAAGCAGAGGTCACGAACCTCTTTCCAAAGGCTCGCTGTTTATTCAAAGCTACAAAGGTCACTGCACGGGCAAGACCATAAAAATTTCATCATCTGAACTGACGAAATTCAAACACACCGAAGCAACGTAAAGTTATGGAACCGCATTGTGACAGTGCCGATGTTTGTCTTATGGAGGGTCACGACGCCTTGAGGACTTGCGGGTAGACATAAACATTTCGGCGGAATCAGTGCCTTCGTATTCAGCCTTAAAGATGGAGGTAGCGCGTTCTTACAAAACGTTGCGCACTGCGTTACTACCCAGAAGACAAACACGGACAGTTCTCATGTTTCCTCACATTGATAATGAACTGCTATTGTATAAAATTTGCGCACACTTATTAAGTATCCCTCATTAGCATCCCCGGGTCACGTGTGCATATATGGTAGTATGTTTCGGAATGTTTATGTGACACACATATTCTACATTCAAAGTCGGTTAGCCATTTCGCGGGTTATTATACAAACGGATTTACACTGAACCAATGTGGCCTATTTGTATTGTTCTAACAAACCTCATACCCTTTCACTGCAAATATATTTCAGTCAATTTGAATTCAACAACTCTTGCCATTAGGTACACCGAGTCATTTTCATGACTAGCGTGTACAAAGTAACAAAGGCAACTTGGCATTCCACGGAATAAATTTGTCATCTCGTAAGAAAACAAAGAATGCCAGAAATGAGAAACGCATACCAAACAATAATCGGAAATCCTTGAAGGAAAGCGACGCGATGAATGAGAGGCTTGGGCGTGGGGGGCCATGGCGAATGGTTATGTGGCGAGAAGCTATTAAATTAACAGAACAAGTTGCGATGAGCTAGCCAAAGACGAGCAACTATCAGCTTCCCAAGAAGAATCTGCTCCGTGCAGTTAGTCAAGCTCCTTAAGTAAATTGACCTCTGACCTGCGCACTCTCTCTTTGCCCCCGTAAATAGAACAATGGCTCAAAGGTCTTTCGAAAATAACTTTAACCCAAACTTTGCAACTACGACCGAGAATAAGCTGACCTAATTACGATCGTCAGTCAAGGCACGCGGTCACCAAACCAAGTTGCAAACCCAGGATATCCAAACGTCACGCGTAAGTGCTTCATTCCGATGTTCGGTTATGAACTCAGAGACACTCCAAAGCCAAGGACATCTGCCAGACTCCCGCTTGTAGAGACGGAGAGTTGAATGAATGCCTTCACAGCGTCAACCACAAACTCAGTGAGAAACACTACAGTACTACCATTATGAGAAAGTTAGTTACGGCAGTAATTTAGTTTGGGAGACTAAGACGTTATCAGCTACGTTCGATGATAATTTAAGGCATTCGACAACAGTCGAATAAGAGAAAACGAGAAACTGTAGCTGAAAATTTCCGTTCGTAAAAAGTTGTAAATCTGAATGGTCCTATGTTGGAGCCACTGACCTCACGTGAATCACTTCTGTTACTGGGGTAGGTTAACTCATCTTCCAATGACACGGGATAACAGAAGAGGATAAATTATTTCACTTGGCAACATCGGTCCCATTTGTTACATAGACTTTCCAATTCAACATTTCAAGTGCTTGAGAAAGATCATGTCGGCTATTTTGAAACAGTTTAATGGAATATCTACACTTTTAAAACTTTTTGACGATGGTGAAGAGTCAATTGAATAACAATTTACTTGGATATTATCCATTGTCTAGTAATAAAACGTAAAAAACGTAAAACGACGTTTCGGAGATGGGGCTCTATCTCCGTCTTCAAGTTCCTACTCAGTTGGGCCCACTAGATAGAGCTAATCCCTATCTCCGGTCCGGAGCTCTATCTAGTGGGCCCAACTGAGTAGGAACTTGAAGACGGAGATAGAGCCCCATCTCCGAAACGTCGTTTTACGTTTTTTTACGTTTTATTACTAGACGATGGATAACATCCAAGTAAATTTTTATTCAATTGAATCTACACTTTTATCAGAACTTTTCATAGACAGAGGAGACTACATGGCAACCGTCTTCGGAATTAAGTCATTTTATTACAGTAATTAACTAATTTTATATAAACAATGACAGAAACAGATCTCTTAGGTAATGGCAACATTTCAGTAAAATAAAGACCGGCAAAATGAATATATATTTTGTATTTAAAAATATTAACAGGAAGGAACAGTTTCTATAAATCGGCTATAAACAAATTATCTGACCCCCTTAAAATGTGTTGCTTTTAACCGTGTAATTTTAGGATGGACATCTGGAAAAAAGATTAAGTATCTAAGAGTAGAAGCTGTAAATAACTTAATTTGGAAAAAAAACATGCATATTACTATCGATTCTTATTAAGCCGTACGGAGATGTAGTTCAGTATTTGGGAAGATAAGTTTTTTTTTTAACTTTAGTAAGATTTTCAAATAATATGTCTTAGCCTTTAGTTGAGCTTTGAAGTCTTATGACGATGGTGCTTTATAATATATAAAGTTATTCCTTTTGACTGTGTCCATAGTTAAAACTATAAATCATCATTATAATAACGTTTTCGGAAGCTGAATTATATTTCAGTCTACAGATAAAATGAATATTGTTCGCTCGTAAGATGTCTGTTTCTTGATCATCACGAATCAAGTGAAAGATCATTTAGACGAAAGAAGGAACACGAAAACATAAATGGATCGTTATAAAATTTCACTGACGCGAAGCTCTGCAGCTGACGTCAGTATAAATGGTATAGACTTGTCTCATTACTCCATTATCTTTAAATGATAAAGTAAGATAAATCGTAATTAAGTGTATCTGAACTGTAAGTAACCTACAGTCCTAGTTCACAAGTCCCTGGGTTACGAAATGAAAGTTCTAGACACAAATTTTAATTCTTTATATTGGGAAAAAATTTCCTTTACAGTTTATTTTGCATTATCAAGTTATTATTATTATTATTATTATTATTATTCCATCTATTCACCACTTTATATTGTATTTACTTCCATGTACCCAAGACAAACCTTGTCCCTGAGGTACATAGTGTAGCAGCAGCTTCTGAAATACATTATTTTTTAAATACGTGTTACATGTAATATATACTATGTATTTTACATCAGCGTCTTTCGAATGATGTATGATTTTCCTAGAATGGCGATTTTCTGAAGTTCCCTGATGTGATCGCCCGGGGTGTTAGCCAGATATTTTTGAGTGACTTATTATTATTATTATTATTATTAAAATCCCTTAAAAACAGCACAGATGTCTGCGCAAGGGCTGCGAAGATTTCCACCCTCAGAGCAAGATTCATCCGTCATGGACCAGAGTACTCTAGCATAAAGAGTATTTTGTTAGTCAATTTGTTGTGGCCTTGATACTGGTTTATGAATCGATCGAGATCCTAAAATCGAAAATTTTCATTTTAAATTTACAAAGAAAATCTGTTTTCAGGAATCCCCCCCCCCTCTCGGTAATATTCCATTATTTCGTAGTGTATGGACATGTTTCCGATGTCTGGTTGGTCTGGTTTTAGAATTATTTATATCCACATCTTGTATCATCCTTGGTTCCGTGTTTCTTGATCAAAAAGTTTGTCTGAGTTTCCAAACAAAGCAGAATTTAAATTTCTGTTGTCAATCACCGTCATAATTACTTAATAAGTCGCAACGACTGAGATATGTGATGATTACGACAGCGTACAACAGATTCTCAAGCAGGGCGTGGTGTTGGCTTACTCAACGTCCTGAAAACTACGTGGTCGGTCATGGAGACAGGTAGGCAAACGTACAAAGGGTTCACTTGAAGTTGAGAAAGAGAAAAAAAATAGGATGAAAGAAGGAATAAATACTTAACGAGGAATGAGTGAATGAAAGAAAGACAAGTTTTCAAAGGAAAGTAATTAATAGCGAATTTAAAAAAAAAACAATAAAGACGTTTGGAAGGAATTAAAGGATGAATAACGAAGAGTTGATACGATGTCCTTTAAACGTCCTTGCTGTACATTTCTAACGGCGGGTCTCAGTGACGTAGTATAAATGAATTAAACTCACCGAGTCATGCTACTTCGAGGGCGGATTCTTTCATTCACTTCCTCTCAGCTCTTCCTTAACGTTTCTCATTCGAAAATATTGTCATCACTTCCTGCGCCAGAACGAACAACCACCGAGATTACATCATATCCGGAGAACACACGAAATCCTTTGTAAAATTCACTAAACAAGACAGGATGAAGGTACGAGGAATTCCGTTAGCCACCGAGGCATATACTTGAGATTCTGGCTAGCCCGCGCGACATCTTCCGGCCGGCGACACAAGTCTTGTCACCAGTCACCAGTCACCAGTCACCAGCTTAATACAATGGCGGGTTATCGGCCTCTGATAATGTGTCTTTATTCGGATACCATAACCGCTATATTGATCCACGTCCGATGTCATCTTCTCCTTTCACCTTTGACTTCATGGTAGAGCAAAGTACCAACGACACGGCTGGTTTATCTAATTAAACCACGGTGATACCTAAAGGTACCACATGGGTTAACATTCATGTACCCCCCAACAGAAACTTGCAACGTAGATGTATAATTTTCTTTGCGGTAATAACTAAATTTTTAAATATTACTTAGAGTATTCTGAAGTTTGAAACACGCACAATTATGAAGAGACTAGTGGAGAAAGTTGTGCCATTGGATGCGGCAATGTCACGTGTTTGCAGCCGAGTAAATGCCTTGTACATCTTAAAGGTTTGTGAAACAATGCCCCATCACCTCAGCTAAAACTGTTTCTGCCTTAGGACGAAGCCCATTTCCACCTTAGTGGTTCCTTAAACAAGCAAGAAAGGATATCCTAGGTCTCTAAAAATTCACAGAGACGTAACTCCATCCCGCAAAATAAACTTCAGTATGTGCAATCAGCACACAAGGGCTTAATGACCCTCAAAAATTATTAGCACCCAAATAACCTCCACACTGTTCAACAGCTGCACCACCTGACAACTTTGTGGTTCGTGTACAGCCACGTGTACACAAATTTCCCGTGAAAGCGTTTTCAATCGTCTATCACATGCCCCTGTAGCCTAGAAAATTTACAAATCTACCACACATATCGAAACTGCTGATAGCTTTTCCGAACACCACGTGTGAGCTTATGGTTTACAATTTATTCTGCAGATGAGCACAACAGATCGATACATAAAACGTAGGTTTTAATGTACGCTGTGCGTGATGAACTTGTGAACTTGGTATTCCCATGTGTTCTAAATGAATTCAGCTTTCTAAAACCGTTTACCTAATTCATATTCAAATTTACGCAACCAATGACAAAACACGTGCAAGTTATTACATTGTACTTTACTATCAGGCACCACATTATGTTGTTTGCCGGACTAAAAGAACTGCTACTATTCCCTCCAAAGAATCCATGAGACAATGGCGACGGTGAAAACGCTTCTGTACTAAAATGGTGTGAACCAAGATGGGATCCGGGCGCAACGAGATTCGAGCCACACGCCTCCTGGCAGCTGTCCCTGAATCCCATTGTTCCTGTAATCACGTGATCTTGACCACCAATCAACTTTAACAATAGCGTAATGAAAGTGCCTGCTGTGTTTGGAATGAAGGACAACGAGCAGTGGATTTTGAAAAGCTCATAAATTATAACCTCCCTCGCCCTGTCATATTTCGGTTACAAAACATGCATTGTTTGGTCATATTTCTCACTTACCTATTACCCAGTTGATTTAATTTCCAATGCTTCATGTCCATTTAGCTCTTAATCTGCAATCCTACGGCGAAGCTTAGGGAGATTAGTAGCGATCCTCCCTTCCTCGAGTTCGAACAGCGTCACGTGGCTGAACTTTAACGGTGAGCTGGCAAAACGAATCAGCTGTCAAGAGAAGGGGGGGGGGGGAACTAACTTCAGTTTTCCATATAAGCATATCTCAATACATTTCATAACGAGCTCACCCACTGAGTCCTAAGTCAGTTCGCTCCTTTTAACACTGTCCTCCCATCAACGCCCAGGTATTCGGACTTGAGACGAAACTTTTCTACGCCGTTCGATGATCACAGAATATTACTCTTTTTTTTCCCCCTATATTCCTTGTAATCCTGGGGTATCGGGTTCGATTCCCGGCGGTGCCCGAATTTATAACTTGTGTTGGGCAAGACCGTGGTCTAGGCAACACGGAGTTTTCCTCCGGGGGCTTCCCCGGTTTCTCCGTGGCATCCACACACAGAAGAAGGCAATGGCAAACCACTTCTGGATCATCTGCCAAGAACGTATATGAACAGGTCCCAGTCCGAGAAAAGGATGGAAGGATCCTGTTCATATGGACCTGTCGTCAGACAGAACACTAAATAATAATAAAATTCCGATATTAACTTCTGAACGGCAGGTGCGTCCAGATAAAAAGGGGCACCTCTGTAGTACTTAACAAAGTTTACTGTACATCAGAGCGACAAACATATAACATAATAATTTAATCCCGAAACTTCAGTACACTAATGTTAGTAGCCTCAGCTCTCTCTCTCTCCGACGTATAACACAGGCCTACATAAACACGCCATGTAAATGTTTTCCTACGTATCTAGTCCAACAACCACAGACCAATATGAAACCATGATCAGTGCGACCGGTCTTACGCAAATCAAACACTCACGACTGGCAAGGCACCGTTCTTTACACTACTCACCGAAGACGTTGAAATACACGGGACACACTGGAACTTTAGCGCCCATGTTTTAGTGGGAAGGAGAGTCTACTAAATTTGTCAGTCCACCCTTGCACACAGGACAGATTTGTTGCAGAGACGGAAACAGGGCTACGCCTTTCCTGGCAAATGCTTCTTCATAATTCCAAAAACGGAGTCGGACAGACTTCGTCGTCATTAATTCATCTTTAGCTTTAAAGAAGCAGGGGTTGTAAAATACACCACACTACATCAAATATCCCCCACAATGCAGGCAGGGGGATGTCTGGAGCTGACTAAAATGAGAGAAACCACATGGGGTTCAGTCAAGTGGAAGGAAGAGTCTCTCGCTGTTCAGGGTTCTCGCATTACAGTCTCCGGATTCCCAAGTGATAATGTCACCCGGCCACATGGGAGTTTGTGGTCGGCAGTCAACAAAAGGGTCACTGTGTTTCTGAGACGAGAACCATCCCCTAACAGTGGCGTAAGGTGAGAACGAAAGCCGATGTTCGCTTCAGTTTAACGTCACAATTTGGGAGAAAGACGAGCCAGCGTGAAACAGCATATGAGATGCAAGAACGTTTTGACTCGGCAGCAGAAAGTATCAATCCACGATGTACAAGGAAAAGTAATTAGGAATTACTTTTCATTTTAACAATATTAAAAATAAACCGAGTCTCTAAAGGTTTGTTGTGTCGATGGTTGTACATTTTCGGGGTTAATAAAACTCCGGGAACATCGTATATGTCAGTCACAACAAAATTGGTCAGAGTAATCACGACCAGTCACCCTAAGACGAAAGCAGAATCAACTCCCAGAAAGTCACGTGGTGCTACGTTCTAGCAATTTGGTGATCAGCTAAGCGACCACTTCGTTGAATGCGTTCGTTATCTGCGTATACACAGAGGAACGAAGATTTAAACTATTTATTCAGGGAAAATAGTTCAAATGAACGAGTTATCTTCTGAAATGTGGAAGGAATATAAAAAAAAAAACAATATTGAAGGATATGGTCAGTGGCGTTTCAAGTGGATCGACTTGGAGGAACTGGGGAAAACCTACGACAGAACCAGGATGAGACAAGTCGGGTGTCCCAGATAAACTGGACCTACCGAGGTCCATGCGCCTGAACGAAGAACAGGGGTCAAATCGACCCCTCTTCTCGTTGAGTTACTTCACGACTCAGTTTCTACTACAGAGGCATGAATGAAAAGAGACTGAGTAAAACATTGAAAACCAGTGAATACAGCAGCCCCGATAAAGATTTCAACCCCGTACCTTACGACTACAAATACAGGGTGTTATTTTTAAAGAACCTGCTGGGTGTGAAGACAAAATCGAACTCTGAAAATTCATCTGAGAGCAAATCGCATTGCTGGCTGTTCAATCTCGTTTCTCCCGAGATTAGAATCGGTTGCGTCCCGAATATAAAACCAGAAAATTGACTATCCAAGATACATATTACCCTCAGATGTTGAGTAACGTCGTCGAAGTACCAAGGAGGGATTTGAAGCCACGTGTCATGTTCAAGGTTAAGTTTAAGATTATGTCCGCTTCGGATTCTGTAAGCACGGAAATCTAATCGCATACGCCACTGTACGCCGACAGAATGAACAAACTAAGCACACGCGGTATTTTTCTTGTGCGTCGGAGCAAAAACCACTCACGCGCTGTGTTGTGGCCTTTCTGATGAACTTTGACCCTGTCAGCCACTGCTTTGGAGGCTGCAGTTCACGAAGAAAAGGGAGATGTGACCTTTGCGGGGTCAGTAACAGACCAGGATGGGTGAAGGAACGCGATATTTTTCATGCTTCAAAGCGAGTTCAGACACGACACAAACAAACGAGAGTGAAACTCCGAATGACTTCAAGGCAAAGTTAATAGAGGGATAAATTAATGGCAATTTTTAGTATCGCGTAACGTTTTCAAGGCACAAAAACAGAAAACCACGCCGATGCCCTTAATGATTAATGCCCAGATTCTTTGAGGTGCCTCAACATGTTTCCTCCTCTCTCGCGACAGTTGGTTGTAAACTTGTGCGTGTTGGTAGAATATGACATGGCTTCACAGTGGCCAATATCGAAACATGTATAATATTATTTCCAAACAATGACTTGCGTTCCTGGAGCGAGTGCGTAAAGAGAATCACTATTTCCCATAAGTGCAATGTTACAAATGGGGGTTGTGTTCCCAAACAAGCGAACAATCGCTGAAAAGTTAGAAATCGACAATATTGCTACCCCCGGGGGTACGCGAAGACATCTTAGGGGGTACGTGAAATTTTTTAAATTGTTTTTTTATGATAACACTGAATAATCAGTAATGTAATTTATTTAATTTATTTTAGATGTAGATTATATACTATGTATAACTTGAATTATACACCAACAACTTTGGGGGTACAAAGTTGAAGAGAAATTATATCTGGGGGTACGCGAAGACATCTTAAGGGGTACGTGAAATTTAATATATATATTATTTTATGAAAAACACTGAATAATCAGTAATGTAATTTATTTAATTTATCTTAGATGTAGATTATATACTATGTATAACTTGAATTATACACCAAAGACTTTGGGGGTACGAAGTTGAAGAGAAATTATATCTGGGGGTACGCGAACAAAAAAAGGTTGAATACCACTGCTGTAGAATATTAGACTAGCGTTTTCAGGGTCCTGAAGAAGATCCCGGCGTACGTATCTTTTATCTGATACGAACTCCAATAAACCGGCTTTACCTTGAAAAAGCTGAGTTGATAACTAACCAACACACAAACCACAAACATAATAAACAGAATATAAAATAAATTTCGAATATGACGGCGGTCTTCCGCGATGTTGCACAGACAATGACCGACGTTTGAGCTCAGTCCCTGCACAATCAGAGCAATCGACACATTCGAATTAACCTGACTCCATTTAACGTTGGCCTGAAATGAGCCGAGCCGTGGCATGACCCTGCGACTACTTTCGGAAAAATAAGCGAGGAAGACGGTGCAGGTGTGTGGGTGGAGACGATTGTGACGACCCTGGGAAAGGCAAATAAAGCACTTGGACCAGAGAAGGAGGGCACAGCCTTTGTGGTATACCACTCTTTCGCCACTGAGCGGAACGCGCAACTATTTCGCCTATCAGGGGTCACGCTGGATGCAAAGTGGTAATACCACATCCTTCCATTACAAACTCGCCGCCCTGTCGCCTCTTCCTTACTACAACTTTTTAACGGCAACATCTGCTGTACTCTCACGATTCAAGTCTTTGCATTCGGGAGGTCTCCAGATCAAATCCACACAAAGGTTACTATCACAAGAGTCGGTGCCTTCTCTCACGCTGTGCTAGGGGCTATCGAAACATAATCCGCATGCCCAATATGGTCCGTGAGAACCGATCTGCTACAGGTTTAGGAATGACACCTCCAGTGCCGAAAACATATTTCATTGCCAAGAAATCATCTGACACTTTATGGAACCCAAATGTATTCCGAGCCACGTGAAGGCAGTCAGTAAAAAGCTGGCCGATTATACGTCATAGCGTCGCTTGGTTGGACAACGGTATGCGAGGTGCGGCGAGTTCCCAGAATGCTCCCGTAGGAGCCGGGGGGGTAAATACGACTGCCGTCACCTTCGAAGTAGTCTCCTTGCACTTAGTCCGCTGATCACAACATTTCTGAAACTCCTCTTCAATCGCATGTCCCCTGAATGGCGGCAATATGTGACATAAGTCGCATTATCCAATTTAAATTTTGATTCTTCGGCCAAAAACTCCCGTACAGCGAGTGCGTCACTGTCTCTACGGTCTTATTTGCATCGCCAACAAACACGACGTAACACATCGCTACTTAGTTAATGCTAATTCGATGCGACATACATCCGGGCGTTCCGGGAACTCATTTGTCACAGCTCGTTCAGTTGTTAACCTCGACACTGGATGGGATGGCGGTAAGTGATCAGTGTCACGTTCCGACCGCTCTTTACCCAGAGCATCCACTGAACGGGTGGCTGGATAGGCCCCACTATCGATCTGGACGAATACGCTGGAAATCAAAATCCTTTGTCCTTGCTGGGGATCGAACCCCGTGGTCAGACACTATAATGACAAAGGTATGATAAATATTTATATATCAGGCCCGTGTTTTCATCTACGCATGAGTATCCAAGTAGTCTTCCGTTAAGATTTTTAATTCCATTTACCGTCTTACACACGCGTGCTATACGTCCAGTATATCTCACACCTACTGTTTTGAAAGTTCTAAACAATACGCGTGGGAGCTCTTAATCATGCAGCTTTCTTCACACTCCTTTAATTCTTCTCGTTCGTACTCCGCAAAGTTTTACCTCCCAACTTCTAGGCGTGGTCCCGTAATATAGGCCCTCACAAGGACAGCCTGTCCATCCTCTTTTCAGGCGGACGGACGGAGAGCAAATGAAGACTCTTCTCTGAACGGAAGACAAAGAAAATTATCATGAATCTCAGAACGAAGTGTATGTACACCTCCGAGGGTCACCCTGATTCCCTACTGTTAAAATTACCCGAAGAAAAAATATTAATATACTTTTCAATCGTTAATACGCGCAAATCCTGTATTTCACATTCTTTGCACCGATTCGTCAAACCTCTGGTTTTCAACTGCAGCAGGGCCCCTGAAGTGGTCTCTGAGTTCTCTTAGTTATGGTCCGTACTCTTTTAGTAGCACGATAATTGTGTGAATGACGAATGAGAAAGTGAGAGACGGGGGTAGTGACCAAGTTTAAAGGGGTCAGGATTTCCTGGCGTGACTGAGGAGAACCGTGAACACCGAGAGTCAGGTTAAAACGTTCCGGCCCGAGATTCGAACCCAGGATGTCACGTGCCACTTTACAGCATCACTCAGAAGTCTGTAACAAACGCTGTAATTAACACACGTGTCACTTCAACAGGAAAAATCAAAGCTCTCATTCTTTCAGTGGTCTACAATGGTTTAATTTAATGAGTCGTTCTTAACAAGAAACTCCTTACTTTCTTGAGGCTGCAAATTTCATAACCTGTTTGTGTACAGTTTCCATTTAAAGGCACTTCTAATTAGATGCTCCTGCCTTCGTCACGCGGCGTCATCACGGTCACATCCGAACACCACAATTCATTTATACGTTCGTCTCTTATTAGCGTGCGGTGTACCCTACTTTCCGCCTTCCAAGGAAAGATTGCTTATTGGCGTCGTACACGGTTTCCGTATCACGTGACGTCGCCAACACAACTTCGAGAGATCTGCTTCGAGACTTACTTCCGCCAAGTCGCTAACTCTTAACACCAGTCAATGTCCGAAGGGGTCCTTGGATTAACACGTGCTTTTAACGTAGATTTCATTCTTGGCCCAAAAAGGGTCACGTGCCAAGTACCTAGACTCTCAGGCTTTGCATATATTACGCATAACACGTATGAGATGTAAATTCTTTGCCATATTTCGTTCTGTATATATTAAAATTGGGGGAAAAATTAAAAACCTAGGAAAACTTTACAAATAATAAATCTTCCCAACAGGTGACTGACACGACGTTTCGTCAGACCCGATGCCCGACGAGTACAAAAACGGTGAGACTAATATCTGTTTAAGAGTCCCAAAACCACGACTGGGGCCCGTCGTAATGTGTAGGGCAGTCCCAGGACCCACATTAATCGACATTACAATGTTCCCACAAGGCCGACAAGCCAAAAATATGACATAAAACGGGTTAAGAGTATAGCTTATCGATTTCATCTTAATCCGAGAACACAGATAAGAATACTCTTTGAGAAAATTTAAAGTCTGGCTCCGTTAATATTAAACTTGCATGTTACAGACTTTTTTTAAATTTCTTCTTGTGCACAAAGTAATCTTAAGGAGGGGTTCGGAGCAGATCCTTGGCTCTGGGCCCCGCACTCCCCCAGGGATGTTTCTGGTAACGTGACTTGGATTGGACCTACAGTCGCCGAAACACTAAAGGTAACAAAAGCATGACTGGCAATTTGAAAGAATGCCGGATACTAATGCAGTGGACTGCATTCGTAGAAGGGATTAAGATTAGTACAAAATAAGTTAGGCAACAAAGTACCTCTGTAAGTAGCATATAAAGCAACCAGTCCAACATCACACTATTTACTCACGTCCTCTGCACATTAAACTCTTTTGTTTAAGATAAATCGCATTTAATAACGCCGCTCGTTGCGTAGATGCACGGATGTCCGCGTTGTCCAACGATGTTTCTGTAGGTACAGGTTTTACGACGAGCGGATGCACTGTCCAAGGCGACCTCCGAAACGTCCATCGGGTTAGCTTCCGAGACAGGCCAAAAGGTCGTGAACCATTCCAAGTTCAAGGCTCACTAAACCTACAGCAAAGGCACCCCCAAGAGATACGGATTGAACTTTCACTGACATGTACAGTTCTTCGTTAAACGAAAAAAAGTTATGTGATCGCGTCTTCTCTCAATTGTCTGCTGGAAGGTCACTCTGAAGCATCATTGACTGTAAATACTAGAAGCACGTCCACAAAGTTTGCTTTCTCCTGTCGTCAAAGCGTCGTCTCTGTGGCGAACAGATGAACGCCAGATCGCGTTCAGTGACCCTGCTGCCTTCAGCTCCTAAAAGACTTCATTATAAACGGTGCACAAAGTGATATAGGCAATTTTACACTCAGACGTATTTAAAACCGTTTTGAAAATGGATAATTAACTAGTTATTCAAGCTGACATTGAGAGTAACTTAAGATAAAAATGGGGTATTTGAAAGTACGAGGCATTTCTCGTGTTGCAAAAACATGGAGTTACTTCAGAAAACGATTTCAGTGCCTTCCGCAGAAGCAAACAAGAAGGATGGTTGTAAACATCTTAAGATATGGAGAACACCCAACATTTGCGCTGGGTCAAATTTAACGTTCGGTAAAAAGACTACTAGAAGAGACTGGGGAAAAACAGGTAATGCGTTAATCTAGCTAAAACGCGGGTCAGAAAGTCTCGTGCGAATTGCCGTTTTCTCCTCTCTCTCTGCCTGATTAAGACTCATCCATTCCGAACACAAGATCGGATATGCCGAGTGTGCATTGACGCCTACGCCGAGATTCTGGTCCAGAGACAGATGTGCGTTCGCTGACAGTTGCACTCCAAACTGTCACGTGTCGGTTCTCGGCAGGAACTGGAAAGGCGCTGTTCAAGGAGGTCGAAATCCATCGGTTCTTCCCTTCAACTACTCTGACGATTACGAGATGCCGCTAAGATGTGCAAGGCGCCTCTGAGGTCTTTGTCGGGGGGTCAACACAGCCCCTGTTTCTTCGGCAAGTACACGGCGTACTT
Organism: Zootermopsis nevadensis; assembly: GCF_977971745.1. NCBI lineage: Eukaryota > Metazoa > Arthropoda > Insecta > Blattodea > Termopsidae > Zootermopsis > Zootermopsis nevadensis. The sequence continues at coordinate 17,862,204 of NW_028259143.1, forward strand.
TCAGCAGGTGTCTTGTCCAGAAGTGGCCCAGAATGCCTGACTTTCTAAAACGTTTATGGATGCTTGCAGTCATTGGGAATGCGATCCCATGAAATTTACGACGAAATTTCCTCCGATACTTTCTAGCGAATCACATTTCACGTACGATTCGCACAGGAAAACACGCTGTTGAACACTGCATCAAACCATAGCCGCCGCCCCCCCCCCCAACAGTAATGAGTACTCATGATGGAATACACAGTTGCACTGTTGTGTGAATAATTTTAAATTTTAGTGGGCGGTTCCTGCCAGTTGGCGAGAGACAACTGCGTGTGACAATGTCGGCGAACGAGGTCCACTTCCGGGTTGTTCCGTGTTTTGCCGTCCCGTGAAAGACGAGGGCTCAAGGCAGTCCCAAAAGCGCTTGAAGATTCCTGGTTATAAAATCAGATCTGTCGGAGGTGCAAACACGAGGTAACCCGCCCATCTTCAGAGGTCGTAAGAATCGTGGTTTATTAATGTGATGCTGGTAAGATTAGAGTGACGACTGTAATTAGGGAAAAGTTTACAACTACAAAACCCGTGTTTTTTAAAACAAATAAATATGTTTTCTTATAATTTCCTTTAAATACAGCGCTTTTGTCACACAAAGACTAACTAACTCCAAGTCTTGATAAATAAAATTTACTTTTATCACCTGATACGATAAAACCACAACAATTACAGATATAAGCACTGTACCAACCACATCAAAAAAAAAAATCGATGTTGACGTTCACAGACCTCAAACGATTTATTTTCGTGTCGGAAAACAGATAAATCGTGATTCACGATTAATACATAATTAGAAAATTGTGAACTTTGATTTCTTGAATCATGAACACATTCAAGGTTTCCATACAAAATTTCACTTCTTTTTAACAATAAAAATGGTGATACTGTGATGATTCTAATTGGCTTCGTTCCCGTCAATAGGTCTAAAGCTTCAGATAAGTAAGACCACTTCTTTCGTAATATCTTTTGTTAGTCTTGAGTAATAATGTATATAATACCGAAGCTGACATTTCTTAATTACTAATGACTTAGAACTTGCAAACGACTCTATTGGCCTCATTTTCCACGGCTGACAAAAAGAATAATCCCCATTTCTTGGTTCGTAAAAGAAACACTTCAAGTTGGTCACTGAAGGTGGTCGTGCAGACGTAACTGAAAACGAAAGTGGATGAGCACTTCGGCACTGCAGGGCCGGAACGTGACGGACATGGCGGTCGTGGGAACTGTGCCGCCAGCTGGAGGCTGGAACAACAACGAAGTGTCCAGTGTGCGCCCTGGACCGGAAGCAAGCCGAGGGAATTTAACGAGACCGTATCGACTGCCATGTCGAGGTCCTTGTCTTCTGGTTGCGAATGGGGGCGAGCATATTGGGCCTACTAAATGTTGCTGACGTCAATGGACTTAAATGCATTCTTTGGAATCATCTTAGCAGCAACAATAAATTTACAGATGTTGGGACGTGATAAATGTTTGACTTTCTAAAGGACTGTTAATTCCTCAATAAGGACACTTCTGCAGGGAGCTAGTATCGACTGTGGGAAATGTTGGGGTCCAATGTTATATGATAATGATTATGTACGATTTACAAAAAAATGGTATATAAGTATTGATCTCTGTTTATAGGAAACAAATCAGAATCCACCTGCAAAGACAACACATTCACCCTGAAGATGAACTTCAACGTTTGGAAATGTAAAGCAAAATAATAATGTTGATACGAGGCAAATAAAGTATTGGTAAGACAGGATTTAAACATCTGAACCCAACCAATACAAGGAAGTCGTGTCATTTTAGAACACGCTAAGGCAGGCAGCCACGATTCAGCTGAGCAGAACCTCCTCTGGTGGCCACCAAGAGCTTCTGAAGCCAAGTATTTTAATAGAATCTGGGCAACACATTTAGTGTGTCGTAGTATCAGCTAGCCCTTAAGGGTGGTGCAGGAACAAAGTACAATTATATAAAAAATATTTATATATACGTCAGCAACGCTTGCCGGGGAACAGAACAAAAGGTGAACTTGGTCCGCTAAAGACCTTACATTCTGTAATAAAGAACGGGTTAAAACGACTGGTGTCAGTGTGGCACGGATTATAGAGCAAATTAACAAACTTTATGCATCAGGGACAATCTTGAAAAAGTCAAGAATTTCCCCCTTTTACGGGGCTCGAACGTTCATTGCAGCCCGTTCCTGGATCGTATCAGTCTACGCTCTCACACACTAACACTTTTAATATTATACCCCTTCCGCGCTTAAATCTCTCAAGTTATCTGTTCACACCGCGTTTTGTTTCCTTATTTCGTTGCCTTAACAACATCTGTTGACGGATTATAAATTACTGAAGTCATCATCACATAAATTTAACTGCCTCCCCTCATATTTGCTCTCAGGCCCACACATTTGTTGTTAAAACCCTCAGTCTATGTTCCTTCCTCATGATGAGACGCCATGTTACACGCACACACACAAAAGAACCAACAGATTAAAATTGCGGCCGTGTACAAGACAGATTAATAAAAGGCTGTAACGCGCATGGAATTCTGATTTGTTACTGTCATTAAAAATATCGAACTCCTACAAGTTTTTTTCTGTACACGAGGAATGCTCACAGACCGTTCTTTATTTCCTTCTTGAAGTAGACGTGGACAATTCGATCGCTTCACAGCACTTAGGGCACTATTGCACATTGTAACAAGACAGAAATGCTTTTCTCTACAAAGCTGACAATGCCTCGAGCTGATCTCATGTATAGTTAAGTCTTAATATTTTAGTGGGTACTGTCAAAATAATATCGGGCTTGATTAATTATCGGCAGTTAATAAATAAAGAAGTACGAAAAAGTGGTAATAGGTTTTGTAGAAATATGAAAACACAATCTGTGAAACAGCCAAAAATGTCCTCGTTGCGATTAAAAAGACAGAGTAATTTTCCGAGCCGCATTCAAGTGTGTGTTCCATTATTTGACAGACACACGGTGACAGTACGGTCAGTACATACAGGCCTTGTGACAAACTGACTTTTCTGTCAAAGGATTCCTAACAGATGTCGAATATCTCCCAAAGAGGCCAGGACTCGTAGTGGCCTATAACGACAATGCCAAAATTTTGCTGTACTCATTTGTGGTTTATTTAACGACCCAGTCACTACCTGAAACTAAAGAGAGTCGAAGAATATGATAAAGAATAGTAAAATATATGGAAAGAAGCAGTCGCGGCCTAATTTGATTGGAAAGGTTAAGGAAAACCACGAATAACATCAGACAGGAAATTCGGTCTCCGATCCGACACAAAATCCGGGACCTCCTGAGTACGAAGCATCGAGTGCCAACCACTCGGCTTCAACGTTGAAAGACTTCAACCACCGTCCTGCTCATCAGCACAGCGATGCTGCAGCCAACTAGTCGCTCTGTCCCATTTCCCGACTCAGAAGTTGTTAAAACATATAAATTACACGTGATTTACGACTCTCACGCATCAGTCAACGTCCTGTCCACTTCTTGCCACCTACGAAACGGCTTCAAGTTTACGGAAATTAGACGACTCGGAAGTAAACATGATTATAAAACGGCGAATCAGGTTTAAAAGTTACGTTTCAGCGTAATACTAACCACTTCATTACATGTCGTCGCTAGAAAAATCAGGTGACGCCGTAGGTTACATAATAGAAATTCTTAATGACAGTTCTGTTCCTCGGTGCTTAATTATCTAATTTTGCAGACGCAGCGGTGCAGAGCACCACATGACAATAGGGCCCAACGGAGGGCACTTCCTTATCCGGCAAAGAACCTTCGAGCATTTCTTGAACATATCAGAGAATATTTACTTCTCAAGAAGAACCAGGCCCCGTGGAGTTTAGTTAATTAGACGTTCACAGTTATTAGATTTCAATTCCTTTTAATTAGGCGTTCTCCGACTACATTTCACAGACGAAGATCAATCTTGCATAATTTAAGACGTGGTTCCACCACGCGACAGGTAAGGAGACGCACACCACCGAAGATACCTCTCTACATATGAAGTCGTAAGGCGGAGAACGGATTCCGGTAGGAGGTCACACCTCTTGTTTGACCTCAGTCCCATTAATGACACACTTGCCTAATTTCTATTATTTATTTATAATACTAACCAGGAATAAAAGAATTTTCAACACAGACGCAGTAGCGGATCTCAAAAAAAAAAAAAACAAGAAATTTTACATTTCGATCTCCTGCATCCGGCGGGAGTAATAATCTCAACTCACGACATCGGAAATAAATTAGGCATTCAGCAGATATGGACACAGCATCTTCAGAATTCTTAACACGGCTTCTAGATGTCCTGAATAAGTATGATAACAATTCGAAATAAGCGTACTTTCTCGTTCGAAATAAAAAAGTCGAGTACCTCGTAAGAAGTCGGTTCTAACAGAATGCGTCAGTGTTCTTCAATTATGCCAAGCCCCGATATAAAGCCACTGGTCATGCCAGTTTATATCGGTTAATTAATGTACGGGAATTTAGAAACTGACTGATTATTCTTGTCGTTAAATTTTCGCGATCCGAGTACAACATGTAACTTCTGATTTCGGGGATTATCAGCGTTAAATGTTGCATATTTTCGAATATTTCAGAAAGCAACGCGGTTGCCATCTTAGATTTGGCCTATCATTAAAGCAACTGTAACTCCTGTATAAACTGCCAAGAAATAAAAAATAAATCGGGTCGTTGTTAACCCTTTGAAGCCGAAGATCATCTGAATATTATTTATGAATTCAGTCCGTACCGCGAAGAAAACACTACACCTCACCATTACGAAAATCAGCTGGTTAACCCTTTGAAGCCGAAGCTCGTCTTCATAATATTTACGAATCCAGACCGTACCGCGAAGAAAACACTACACCTCACCATTACGAAAATCAGCTGGTTAACCCTTTGAAGCCGAAGCTCGTCTTCATAATATTTACGAATCCAGACCGTACCGCGAAGAAAACACTTCACTTAACCATTAGAAGTCGAATCAGGCGGTACCACATAAGATTTAACATCCCGGTCAAAGCCTTAAAACATCTAAGCCCCCCCCCCCCCCCCCCCAACTCTGTTGCTTGCCTAGTTTCTTTGCTCATGACAAACAAGCACACACAAAATCGGTTTGTTGAGCCCTGATTGTTATGTACTGTGCCCAAAACCCACTTAGCGGAAGTATCCCAATGACTGCCTTCGTATTCGATTGTCTCCATCCCGTACATTTATTACAACCAATTTATTCCGGTAGTCTTGAATTTAAAATATTTTATTTCTGATTCTAATGCCTGTATTCCGTACTGTTAGCTCGTACGTGACATTCTGCTACAAATATATGCTTCATGCCCCCAGTTACTGTTTACTACTACGAGACACTTTGCTGGGCAGAAGACAAACAAATGCTGCCTTGCCCTTCGTCCCGCAGACTGCGAGAGGGAACATTCATTTTCGATAGCGTAAGTCTACAAAAGTGTGTTACTGATTAAGAAATTCATTTATTATGCCGTAACACCACTAAACGATGCTTCATTCCTCTTAGGTTAAAAATGTCTGTTTTGTTGCGGCATTATGGCTTAGGACGTAATCAGTATTGGGGCGTATCGAAGACTGACACTTGTAGCAGATAATTAAACTAAACTTTAACACTAAACCACTGAAGACAAAGTTACTCTAAATAACACAATCTGTCTTGTCTTCATTACGAGGATAAAATGGCTAATGCAGTTTGAGAAAATATTCGCAGTTCTTCTGCCAATACAATCAATGTGCTAAATTAAGTGTGTGGAATGGTAAAGAAGGTTATAATCTTACAGGTGACATTTTTCCGATGATATTGATGATGATATTGTTATTGTGGATTGTGACGCCGTCTAGAATCGAAGGTAGATATTAAAGTTTCGGAGAAACATACTGTCTCCATCTTCAGGAATTCATATAGTATGTTACTCCAAAAAGTTGACATCTACCACGAGTTTACTCAGCATCGTCCTCTCAGCCGAGAAAACGTCAAATCCCACACGTTTATCTGTTCATTAAAAGAGGTTTGTCCCATCACCTAATTTTTGTCAAAAAAAATAAAGCATGTTTGATTATGTACCAGTCATGAGGGCGGGTGTTAAAACTATCTCCACAAAAAGGGAAACAGCCCACATACTGAATATGTTTCATTTCAAGTACAATTACTTCTAGACCTGGTCCATTTGGTTCACAAAATAAAGAATACAGGCTTTCGTATGTAACACGCGGTAAAAATACCACACAAAGCAGAGACGTCGGTTTCGAACACAACATGTAATTATATTTCTTTCTGTGACGATTAGTAATTTGTTGTAACACGTGACTGGGTCGAATTTTTTGAATGCCTGGTTTCAAGGTAAATGTAATAAATCGCCAAACTTAAGACACGCGAGTTGCATTGAAGCGAATCTCGTCCAAATGGGATAATAACTGAGTATAATATATCCTGATTTCTATACTGCACCATAAATCAATACCAAGTGAGATTTCAGGTTCTCAGGGCGGTGAGTACGAAGATCGCTAGACGAAACGACGCATAAGACAGCCATCTTAATCCAATATCAAATTTGAGACAAGTTAATGAAAAACTTTATAAAAGTGTTTAGGACGTGTTGTTAAAACATTAGAAAGAAGTGTAATTAATTCATTAATTACTTAAAATATACCACTAATAAAGCATATATAAACTTAGTTCGTCCACTCCAAAGAACAAGCAACAACAACTTTCTCTACTTAGAAGAAAATCGCTGCATAATCCGACTAATATGTTTTATCTGATGTTCCCAGCGCACGTACGCCCTTCTTGCTCCGGGTTGTAACTATCAAAAATCTGTGCGGGTGAATTACGGTTTCCGCCCCCGCTCACTGTGGAGATGAATGGGGATGACCCCCCAGAGGCCGACAACCTGAGTCGCATTAGAAACAGCTTCAGTAGGTGGATAGGTCGTACACGCTGAACGCACGGCTGAATCGTGTTACTTTCTTTACAATGTATTCAAAACATTTTTACGAGAATTTCTGTAGATCTGAACCTGGGATCAAGAATATACAAGAATATTTATAAAGCTAGCAGATCGCTGTATTTTAAATTCTGCATATGGAAAACAGCGCTGAACAAAGGAAGTGAGAATGTTCCCATTGACATCACTTGCGTGTTTTTACGTGCCTCAGAGCGCAGTGCAACTTAATATTATCAGAAGCCGTGAAACCAGCAAACCTTTTAACTAATACGAAGCCATACTTTATCCAACTTCACTTCATTTCAAGTTATGTTCATTCGCATGCAAGTTATCGTTTGTTTTAGAATAAAGTGCACACGAAAATCTGAAGTGCGAGGACTTGTAACATATCACTATTTTATGTGAAATCTTTATAACAGTATGAATTATATTTGTGTAATATATTGCATTCTTGTGACTTACCCCACATATACTATTCTCATCTGACTAACTTATGGAACTATAAAAGATCCATAAAATGTAATAAAGGTATATGTGGAATAAGTTGTCAATTTAGGATATTAGTCTATATAATACGAGACGTAGTATTTAGAGGTTAGAGGACTCATCGGTGTAGTTAGTTTCGTGGTATCTGGGCAGCCGAGATGGACTGGGGTTTAGCTACAGTCCCAATTAATGTTATTGTACATAGTTCAGACCTTCAGAAAGTTCAATGTACGCTCTTGAGTCAATACGATTAAATCGCGATGTAAAATTTATGAAAATAATGAGGCTTCACCACACACGGAAAAGTTCTGCAGGATGTTTATAGATGTCGCTCTTATCTGACTTAGCCTGAATACTAGTAGAATGTAAACTCTTACAACTGTAGACGATATTTCACAGGAATTTCAAATTTGGGTGTAACGTTCAATTAATAATTTGTACAAGTTTAATTGTAATCCAAATCCAATTTGACGATAAAATTTGAATACCCAGAGGTACAAAAATACTGCCACTGCGTGATCCAGATGTTTTTCTGATACAACCCCTCACTAACACATGATGCAGCAACAAGGGTCTATGGTAAGATGCTTAATTACTTAATTACTAATTAATTATAGCTCCATAAATGTGAAGAACAAAGTGGCTAGCTTCACGCCCCGGCTGCCTTATTCCCCAATAAATCAACATGAGATGGAAGGCCGAGAGAGCCCTGAACCGCCATGGAAGTTGTGGCGAAGAGGGAAATTGTTTTCCCGATAATTTAACCCCAGTCGCCCGGTCACTAGCCAATTACGAAACTGACTGAACTACGCAGCTGTTAAAACCGCCTACGCCGTGCCCGAAAGGTCTTACATAACTTCTGTAGGGCGTTTCACAGTTATAGCTCACGGGCCAAGTTGATGGGCGATTCAGCTGTTGGGAATGCAGAGGAGACCCCACGGTGCCAAGAAGTGTTCCGCTTATGAACGACCAAACACTACACTGAGGTGAATAATACTGTCGAGTATCTAAGAATGGACGCCACCTGTCCGTGGTAACAAGTGGCAAGCTATGTCAGCGGTAACATCAACTCCCGGCAGGACCTCCCTTGGCGAAGAAACTCCAGTGGTTGATCTCGGCTTGCGGCATTGCAAATCCAGAGGCAGAGAGGCGACCTCACGAGTGGATTTAACCTGCGATACACCCATAACCTATCCGGCACACATTATTCGGCACCTCGAGAACATTCAAGACATTCCAAGTGCCTGGTACGTATTCAAACCACCCTGTATTTTATCTGAAGACCGATCAAGGCTATTCACTTCAGCACGTACAAAGGTTCATGAGACGTTTACAGATGTATGCCTTGGAGGGGCTTGCCCATTCATGTTTCAGCGAAGTTCAGTTCTGATTAATTAGATTGGTCAAACATGAAAGGATAACCGTAAGTCACTTCAAGACTTGTGTCTTTAGCAAGACAGTTACATCATTTGCAATTTCCTATACTGCACGTTACCGCCTTCCAAAGTGCAACTCTGGTTCTCTGTAGGCTTGTGACGGGTGTTAATTATATTCCGTGTGTTTTCAGTCTTGTGCTTTTGAACATACGACATTTCGGGGCTTGTCTTTAATGATTGGCGTTCTAGCAAGGGATTCGATAAATCCCGGGATTGATCCATATCGTAACTAATAATATTACAGAAATATCTGGTAAAGTGACAACCAATAACACTGAGGACTGAAGTGCAACCAACTTACGAAACCTCTTGTACGTGAAGCACACCTCAGACTATTCATAATGTACAGTACATTAATTTCCTTTAATTCAAGTACAAATTATGACTGTAAGACTGTCATAAGAAACAGGCAGTGCATTAGTTACGACTTCTGAAGGATGCTTAAGAACGAGTTAAGTATTTCCGCTAGCCTTAACGAGTGTAAAACCTAAGGCAGTGTAACTCATGAGTGAAAACGTTTGTGGTTACAACAAATTATACAGACAGCATTTTCTTTCCATGGTAATGCGTATTACCTTCACAGTCGACAGGCAGTAATGGAATTGGTTAGTTGACAATTGACAGGAAGCAAAACACAGCAAACCATTAACCTTTCTTCGTGTACACTTAATATTCTTAACACCGCGAAAGGTTTCACAAAACTCATTAACCTCTGACACATCTGATAAGGAGTGAAACAGAAAATTAAAATCCAAGTTAAATGCAAAATGCCACAGCAAACTATTTTTTTTTTGGGTGGGGGGGGGGGGTGTTCATCCTAACTGCGTAATTAGCAAAGTCAGTCATTTCTTGACGCTAGAATATATCATACGAGAAAGTGACAAGCGATCAACGGTACCCTAAAAAGAACCATCTCTCTCACTAGGAACTCCTGACCCGATGTCACGCGTGTCTTGAAAATGCACGAACACTGCAGGTAACGATAAAAAGGCAACGCTGACACTCTTCTTAATTAAACATCACTCCATAACGAATGGGAGAGTGGCCCAATGGCCACGGACAGAGCACCCATTGGAGGGGAGGCTGCCATGGGCCCTGTCCAGCCACTACACCGACTGGGCAAGGCCTAGGAATAACCTTAAATGTCCATAGTTTATTACTAAAACCTCATGTTACAATTCTTCCTAAATTTTGTTTCTTTGGTCTGTAGACAAATTAAACGCACGTTCGATCCCAGCAGCCGGCATTTCTCTGGCAACCAACTCCAGAACTTCGCTCATTAAAAACATTTCTGTGTTAACTTTTGAACATTAAAAAACAAATGTACAAACTATGAAATGGTGTCTTCTAGGCTGTTGTGCGTCTCTGTTGTCATGGCGGCAAGAAGAATTTCTGAAACGTCGGTAAACTTGTGCCCGACTACACGGCCCAATCGCACAGCAATCGTAAAAAGTTTTACATAACATAAATTAACTGCTCATTTCGTACGGCTTCAGAAGTTAGATTTTGGTTTACTGGCGAACTAAATGTTGACACACAGAACATACCTAAACTACACGATGTCCTAAGGATCCCGGAAGATCCTTGTGACAACAAAACGACTGACTAAATTTCGGTGTGCAACATAAAAGGTTCACTTAAAAAACAGTCACAAGGAATCCAGCAGTTTGCTTGCGTTTATTTAATTAATTAACTTCCAACATTACGTAGTCAGAATTAATAAATATTAGTACAGTTTCGTTGCATCTGATATCAAACAAGTAAATAACTTCGACTTTCACAGGGTGAGGTTTTACAACCCTGCGTCGAGCAAGTCTCTCGGCGCCATTTTTCCATCAGCATGTGCTCACTTCGTGTCTCTGTGTCACATTTTGGTAATTCTCGAATTGTTTTTTAGACATAATGCTATTGCACACTTAATAGACTACAGGATAGCGTAAATATAACTTTTATATGCATTGGGAAACCAAAAAAATTCGTGCGACTCGCTTTATTGCGGTGGTCTGGAACCGAACCCGCAATATCTCCGAAGTATGCCTGCATGTCCATAATTCCACGTACTAAAATGACGCTGTACCAACCACAAGACCACATCCGCGCCCTCTTACAACTCAGAGATTGAGAAGTAACTGGAGATGACGCAGAGCAGAAGGCCCACACATGGCGTGACACGTGCTGACGCCCAAGGGGAGAAGCAGGGAGGAGCACCTGCCCACCTGGATGAATATCAGTAAACGGAGGCACTGGGTGGCATTGAACGGTCCCGGAAAGGATACAACGCGCTCCCTGCCTGGTTGTCTCGTGCATCCCACGTGCCACTGAATTACTTTCACTTAACCTCACAAATCTGTTTACAAATTAATGATCTGAGATTCTCGGGGCTTTCTGCCTCCATCAACACAGATTTAATAAATGGACATATAAATCTACGGCTGTTTGCTACTGAAAACACTTTACTTAGCATAATTATGATTTATGTAGCATTACTTCGTATATAGAGAGAAAGGGACTGTAATTACAATATTTTTCGCGGATTTATCGGATAACGCTCAGGTTTTCAATGTTCTGTGCTGACGATGGTGGCAGTAGGTAGCTCAGACAAAAATACATTTCTTCAAGAAACTTCCGTCATGTTTCAGTCATATCACATCTTCCCTTGATTCCTACTTCGCAAGAAAATTTGTACAAGGACGTAAGTTCAGCTATTATATATTGTCTTCATTAACTTCTCAAGAAGGGCTCTGCCCCATTTAGCGAGGATAGGAAGGTCTTCTTGTATTGCCCTTCTACGTCGTAACCCAGTGACTGGGGCGTGATAGTGCGACCCAGGCAGGTATAGTTTAATATAAGTCTCCTTGGACCCGAATTCGTGTTAAGAAAATTCCTGCCGGCAAGAGGAAAAACAGCGTAGGAGAATAACAGCGGAATGATCACAACGCCTGTTTTTTTTTTGCAGGAATACAAAAACAAAAAAAAGAAAACCGAGATGACTGAGCTGGAGTTGTCAACCGCAAAATTAGATGTTCCGGATCAACGACTCACCCTCAGCTATATTCGCATATTTCGGGCTATAAAGAAATCCATCTCGCTGCCTCGCAAAGAAGAGACGTCTGTTTTATATAAGCAGCGAGTAAGACACGGAATGCACAGTTCCTTTTTATTCCGTCGTAATTACGTGACGTCGATGGCGAAAATGCGGATTCCTTCCCGCGCGCACATTTCGCTGTTCACAAACTACAATCCGTGCCGAGATATTCCTGGGATATTCAATGTGAGAGGAGAGCGAACGGTTGTCTGAGAACGTGCGAAAAACGATCCAATTTATTTTTTGCGTATAAAAGTCATCGTCGTGTTTGTGGTTATGAACCTCGTGACTAAGAACTTTTCTACTGTTACCTTGGTGAGGACGTTGGAGGACGATAGCATCTCAGAGACGTCTGCTGCTAAAATACTTTGGCTTTATGGGAACTGGGAACAAATAAAGCAAAATGTCGGTGTGAGTCAATCAGCAGCAAACAGGGAAAGTGATTTGCAGTCAATAACGACGCGAAGAATACTCGTCCATGTACGCGGAAGTTGATGACAGAATCTGGAGACCACAGGACAATGCGCCGTTGACACAATAATAAGGTGATCAAGCCAAGAAGGATGAGATTGGTGGGGCGTGTAGAAAGACGGGAACGAGATGTATTGAGTGGATTGAATTAATCTAATTTATAACAGCGATCACTGCCTGGCTCTTAGAAAATGGTCGTCGTCTAAAAAGATGCACGGTATAGTCTGGATGGCTATGACCGACGTTTCAGAGAAAATTATTGCCTCCATCATGAGAGTGATGAGTCCTCTGAAACGTCGGTCTCACTATGTTTGTAGGAGTATAACTGAAATTAATTACCAAGAAATATGCTGAAAGTTAAGTTAAAAATACAATTTTGTTGAACGTACTTTGCTTAACAACGCACTAGAATAACTTATTATAACCGAGGAATCAAGAATCTTTCTTCAAATCAGCAATAATTATGTTAACTTCATAGATCAAAGGAGGCCTTCTTGGGAACACTGCACCATTTCGGCTGGCCAACAAATTCCCAGCCTTTATGGAACCCGAAGTTTAATTACGACGTTTATAAGATCCCTTAAATGATCCCTCATACTGAGGCAGATGAATCGAGTCAGACCCTAGCAAAACATTTCTTCAAAATCCATTTTAATATCATCCTCCATCTACCACCAAGAATGTTCTTTTGAAATTGACAGGTACAATTTCCACGTGTCCCACACTTCACACTCTTCTTGATTCGAACGCCCTTCTCACGTTTTGCGTAAAGTACAAATGACGACCTCGTAATTATCCTCACGTCACTTGGTATTTCTCAGGTACGAGTGTTCCCCTCGGAACGCTGTTCTCAAAGTCCTTAATCTGCGTCGTTCCTTTGCATGACAGGCCGTGAAATATCGCTTCATCAACAGAAGTTCCCAGTACGACACTTCGGTGGTGTTCAACCTTTATCTTGGTTAATGAACCCTGGTCTTCGGTGAGACTTTGGAAACCAAATTCTCCTCTCCTCATCGTCTCACGCCAACTACTCGCCTACTGTCTCGCAATTAATTAACTAGCAGTTTCTTCCTGGTTTTAAGAAGACTCAGAAGAAAGCGAATTTCTGGTGACAAAACACAATCGAATCTTCAGAAGGATCCTTGATTGACCTCATGGGTTGGCAGACCCACGGCGCTACACGCAAAAACACAGCCTCAAATTACGCGGGTGAGCAGAGATCTGTTCCAACTCTCATACTGAAACAGGAAGTTGAAGAAAACTGGATGATCAGGAACTCCGGATATTATTCCCCAAATATTTTAAGACGGTCGCATCAAGGAACATGAGACAGGCGGGGCATGTAGAACGCGAGGGCTGAAGAAAACTCCGGCACGAAAATCTGAAGAAAAGACACCGCTCGGAAAACAACGTCGTAGCTCTAAATGACATGATAATATTAAAATGGATCTTAATAATGCAAGATGGGCGTGTGCGAACTGGATTAACCTGGTTCAGACCGTTGTCGGGTGTTTATAAAAACGGTAATGAACCTTTGGGCTCCGTAAAAACTGGGAATTTCTTGCCTAGCTAAGAAACTATCAGCTTCTCAATGTTTGTGATCCATTGAGTTCATTAATTATTTATGTCCAGGGAAACACAGATATTTTTAATGACACATTTGCAATTTTTCAATGTGCCTTACTTTGAAAGAAAAATTTACGTCTGGTGCCAGAAAGAGTCCAGTTGGTATTTCAAGAAAAACTAAGGTTACCGTAAAGACGTTGTTTGTTAGATTTCAAGTAATTTTTAACGGTAACTTCCGTTATTAATTTCAATGCAATTATCACATTGTGTAATGTATGAACAACTGAGCCATTTAACTCAGCGCAATAACGTCGTAAGTCTAAATATACAAAATGTTAGTCCGTGCAGATCCCAAAACCATGTGGCAGGCCGCATGAGAAGGTATCAAAGTCACACGTGCCTGACCTTGCTCTATGTAAATCGATTCTGGCTACTATTTTATAGCAGAATTTCAAATTCTTCAACATCAGCACATTTCTTATTGTGTTCTATAGTGCCCCATTCAAGCACCACACGAAAGTTGGTTTCGCCACTGAAGTCGTAAAGCCTGTAGCGAAGAGAACGCGAAACCCTCCCAGGCGTAGGTAAAAGGATAATATTAAAAAAAAAATTAAAAAAAATTGGGCGTTTGAATATGAACTAGATCCAATCAGCTCAAACAGAATTCTGTGGCGGATGCTTGGCGGCCACTTTACTGAACCTTCGTCTCCCATAAGAAGCAAGACATTTCTTCACTGGCTGAGCGACTATCAGCTTCTCAAGATTGTTTTTGCTCCATGGTCTTCACTATTAAACGAACGCCAACGATCAAATCCTACTAATAGAAAGTACAGCACAGGTGTATCAGAGGCATCTACTGATTGCCACGAGAAACATATTTGGGATAATAAAATGAAATTTAGGTACAATCACGGAATCACGAATTTTGTCCGTCCGTTAGAACGTTCTGACAGTGTGGATACTTTATACCAGTGGTATTCAACCTGGGGTACGCGAAGACATCTTAGGGGGTACGTGAAATTTAAAAAAAAATAATTATTTTATAATAAACACTGAATAATCAGTAATGTAATTTATTTAATTTATTTTAGATGTAGATTATATACTATGTATAACTTGAATTACACACCAACAACTTTGGGGGTACAGAGTTGAAGAGAGATTATATCTGGGGGTACGAGAACAAAAAAGGTTGAATACCACTGATTTATACAACAAATCTTGATTCATTTAGCGATGAGCTCCAAGCGTTGGGCCTGCTGGCACCTTACTAACACAAGATGGCATGACATAGCAGTGGACACCTTCACACAGAATGCTACAATCTGCGAAATTTTATTAATTAAATAAATTCATACGACTCGAAGCAGATAAGAACGTGGTCCAATGCTAATAAGCACTCATGGTCGTGGATTCAAATCTCAGCCCGGAAACATTCAGGTTTATCGCTGTTTTTCTCAGTTCCTCGAGGCGAATGCCGTGATAGTACCTCCAATTTATTTTTAATAAAAAATGTCCTATCATTTGGCGCCGGCGGAATTAACAAAAATGAACTTGGAAAGACAAAGCTTTGCGAAAGTATAATCAGTTATCCCATGGAACCAAAGTTACATTTCAAGTTAAACTTCACTTCACTCGCTGAGCGTACTCCATTGAGTTACTTGCTTCCCACAATCATGTACAACACGAACACTTACGAGCCACTAATAAAGAAATAATAATAATTTAGAACTAATTACACGGGACGTGTCAATACCACGAAAGCTGTAAGTTACTGTCCAACGCCATGACTAATACTTTCTCTCGAAACCGGGCGTACGTGTGAAACAAATCTTGGGTTTCCGGTATCTCTCCCGAAATCCGGTAACCTCAGGGCACGAATTTCAACTTCGGCCTTGCCTACACGAGGGGCATAAAGTAACCAGCAAGGAGAGAAATCTTAGTGTACCGCCGTCCTCCTCTAGGAAGCTGACAGTTGCTCAACTGGGCAATACATGCCTCGCCACTTACTGCAGTCGAATTCATTGGCGTTTTCAAAAAAAAAAGCCTCCGTCCTGAACCAGCTCTTTCAAATACACTCTTACACATTTTGGTATTTCCTTGAGATCCATTTTTAGGTGTTCTTTACATTGTAGAATGCGTGAAGAACGCTTTGTGGGCCCGTCCATGTCTGTCTGACATATTCTCCCTATGAACTAGGCAACCCGCATGACCTGGGTCACTTTTGGAACGCACTCGAGTATATTCTGATAATGTTATAATAGCAGCCGGCAACTGGACCCTAGATTGCAGCTGAATTTCAATTCGAACACTCAAACCCTTTTGCTGTTGAGATCCGTCTTAATAGTATCCTCCCATCTATGCCTTGGTCTTCCTGTTGGGTTCTTCCCTCCGCATCTGGTCTAAATTTCGGCTGTAGCAAATGTTTATGTCTCGACTAACAGTATCAAAATTCCATGTTTGGTGAATTCCTGTCACGTAATTTCAAACAACAAGGTCTCAAGTCAAACTTAATTCATACTGACTTACGCCCTTGTTACCGAGGAGCAGAAGCCACACGTTACCTCTGGATAACAAGGTCATACTTAAATTAGATGAAAGTCTCAATTACGAAGAAAGTAAGCTTATCATTTGTGAGAGTCAGTCTCAGATCCTTCAAACAATAAATCATAAAATATTTTTCATTTGCCTAACCCAAATACGAAGAGTATTTCTTTTATTTACATGTAAGGTTCTCTTGTAAATAAAGGCGGTTCACGATTTCTCTGTACCTGCTGGCTGTAGATAATCTTTAAAACACACAAAGGGAAAGCCACGTTACCCGAAAAACGCGTCCTTCTTGCGTCAGAGGGCACTAGCAACATCGACCTGACATGATTGCATGAATACACGATCACACGGGATGTCTCTCCTTCCGGTGAGGAGCGCAATTAGATAGCCTTCCGTCACCTAACGATTACGAGCAACGAAACATGGATTTCAAGAATCCTGTCTCTGAGCACTGTTGGAAAACATTGCGCGACAATGACCTCATATGGAATTAGTGCAACAAGGACGCTGAGCCACGCGGGTCGCCTAATTCCCATGAATAGAACGCCGATGTTGCTAATGAGGACCCAGTGGCGGGTATTGTCGAAACGTCGGTCAACTTCCGGGTTACCTGAGAACTCACTGACCAAATGGACGCGTTTAGCTTCTCAAGGACTCTGCTCGTGGGCATTGGAGAATGCGGAACGTCACCAAGAGGAGTTACTGAAGTAAAGCTGGATTAAAGAGTGACGATATTCGGGCAGCAAAGTGTCTTAAGTGCACTGCTGCTCGACGAACGAAAATGGAAGACAGCAGAATGGCATACAGTTTGCAAAATGTTACTACTAAGATTCTTCGGCGGAAAAAATATAAAACGTATACGGACCGAACTCTGTAATTCCATAAGAAGAGGTTGGTGACGTCGAATCGAAACTCGATATAATATACGGGTACGGAAAAAGACTGATATTAATGCACCATTATATATTATCAGCTACGAGGAACTTTGGCCTATAGTGAGCGGGTAAAGATTTACCTGTAATTATGTAATCAACTTTTATGGTAAATAATTACATAAACAAATATAATTCTGAGAACGTGCTGGCAGTATATTAAACTTTAAACGCTTTGCTATTTGTGAAGTTTTATAGGATGTCTTACGAGATCGAGTAGAATCCTTACTGCGAAACTAATATATCATTATCAGAGATAAAAAACTCCCAGCCTTTTACAGAATCGAAGTTTAACTGCCCTGTTCACAACAGCCCGACACCAGTCACTATTCTGAACCAGACTAATCCACCTATCCTCATTTTAATATTATCCTTCCGTCTACGTTTTCCAAGTAAAATGTTGTAAGACATCTCACCTCAAGAGAGAGAGAGAACTTTCACGACGACAGACCGCGCGCATCGTAAATTAAAATAAAATCTTACGACAGTCAACTTTGCACATAAACACCCGAAGTCTATCAAAACTGACATCTGCCACAATATGACCTTAGCTTTTCGTGTTAGATCAACCGAACAACGGGCCACCTGGAAGGCTTTGAAAACAAATATTAATCGATGGGATGTCGACCTTTTATCGTGCTCAAGAATAACAACAACACCGTTATAATGATTTTTCGTTGCGATCATCTCCAGCTCGTGAACTCCAGGTTTGACACCCAACTTTCATCGGGGCCCTCACAGCGGTGGTTGTACCAACAACGCACAGGTTAAGAGACGGCTATCGCAGCGGTCAAACACAGTCATGTTCATGATTCATGACTGTGCCGAGCAGAGGTCACGAAGGCGTCTCAGCCTCCTTCTGCACCCTACAGCAGGTCCAGTGTGAGTGCAGCTACCTGCCATACCACAGACACAGAGACCGCGAACTTAAAAGAACTTTCTACCACAACAGAGCGGAAGCATCTGTGAGGATATACGCTTAACCATCCAATCTTCATTAATATCTAAACATCCAGTCCGTACCGCAGTGAAAACGCAACCCACAACCAGATGGTTAAAGTTTCCCAAAGAAACAAACGCTGTTTGGTCTGAAAATCATATAAAATTGATAAATACACCCTGTGAGCTGAATGCAGAATTACTTGTTGTTAAAGCAGATGGCCTTACGGGGTTACGAAGAATGCCGATAATGCACGAACTGAGAACGAATATCACGTACGCATTTATTGCCTACCTCCACCCCAATCGTATGATTAGCCCATCCAAAGGCCCCAGAGTTCACTACCTTAATTAGTAAATCAACTTTCCATTGCATGCATGGGAAGAATTATTTCGAATTTTCTCGGTTAACGAAAAGAAGTGAGTGGATGTGTTCGAGCTGGTACATCTTCCGTCGCGTCCTTTAATCATTCACTTCTATGCATCACAGGGACCCGAACATTTTCAGTTCGTGGAGAAACATGGAGCTCCGTGAAAAACTCGACAAAAAATTGATTTCGGTGACAATTTCTTCGAGTAATTCCATGGCGCATACGTTTCGTAATTTCTTAACAAAAATTCCGAAATATCAGACACAGTTGATTTCAGGACAGCATGTAAGTACCATTACGTTTTTAAGACATATTTAGATTCAAAAGCGAACTGGATCACCCAATAACTCGATCAGGCGGAAGTTCGAGACAGACAGCTGGAATCCAATTTAAAATGCGGAATAATTGTCATTTAAAGTAGGCTATGGCCTTCTGTTAATGAACGGCGCATTTAAAATTTACATACCATTCTGTAGTAACGTTGCAAACAACATGCGGGAATTATATACAGTACACGAGAGTTGAACGGTGTACTCTTTGAAATTACAAAACACGACATTTAAGCCACATAACGTAGGTCACTGTTGCATTAATGTGACCATGGGTCGTTGCTGTGCCCTAAGTCATTCTTGCACGAATGCGATCAGAATTGTTGTTCCGTGCGCCATTCTTACACTGTCGTTCGCTAAGACATGCAATGCACAACCATATGTGACGACAAACCCGTGAAATTACGACGAACTTGTAATTTATACGAACGGTCAGTGCAGGAGCACTCCTTAAAAGATTTATTTATAGATTTTAACCGGTCACACCCACTACCGGATATGTAAGATGTGGCCTTCAAGTTGTTTAAGGGTGGGGAGTCAGTGAGAGCTGAACGAAAGTCTTTAAATCATGAAGTCGAGCGATCTTCGAGTTTCACGAACATCAATATGAGGGTTTCAAAAACTGTTTATTACAGTACATACACACAAGCACGACTTCAGAAAATATACTTCCCCACATCCATGTTCTAGAAGTTTTCCCATGTAATTTATTATTCTATCTACATGTTTATGGTAACATGACAAACATTTATTATCCCATCACTAGGAAATTACCCGGCAATAAAGATGGGAACATGGAAAGTATCATTATTTCATAGCAACACGGAAAACACCACGTACTGTTGCGATAGGTCTACACCGGATGGAACACCAACCAGAGATTTAAAATGAAATTACCACTAACCAACACTAACGTAGACTACAAATCGAAATTACTGATTAGTTCGCAATGAAAGGCAACGCCCTCTGAATCTACGCTGGTCTGTCGATAGTTTTACGATAAACAAATCGATCATTAAAGAAAGCTGTAACAAATATATTTAAAACGTATGTTCATGTACTTCGGTGAAACTTGTAGAAAGTAAATACATTACATTGCAATTAGCTAGTTTGTTTTCTTAATAAGAAGATTAACAAGAAAACAAGTTAGTGAGAGTAAATGAACAACTCTTATCTTGAAGTTACATGCTCGTGATTTTGTATTGCCTAGAGACTATTGGAGATTTTAAAATGATCGCCCGTTACAGGTATTATAGGTAGATACGCGAACATATCCTCCGGACAAACAGTCAGGTTGCTAAAATTATGACATGACAACTCCAGACATCAGATCCACACTTACTAGCGTGCCGATGTCTGGTTAGAGGCTCAAACTAGAGACCGACATTGCGACAACCTGATGGCTGAAGGCCTAACGCCCACATCAGTGACTGTGATAAAGATACGGTGGAATAACTTCAAAAGAAAACTGGGCAATTATAGTAACACCCCCCCCCCCCCGCCGCATAATCCCATTGGCTGCCCTGGGACTGAATCCTCAGAATGAAAACTGCAGAGTTATTGTCAACGAAAACTCCAAAAGTGGAGCAAATGAACTACAAATGTCTCAACTTGTTAAAATTCGTCCGATAAAAGAACGGAATTTGACAAACAATATGTGAATAGTGCGCATAACAAATTGTTCACCCCTGTTTTACCGGGCCTGACAATTCTATTTTGAACACAAACCTAGATAGTAACTTTAATGTAAAATACAAACTCCTCCTACGAGCCCTATTAATGTAATTCCCTGACCCACTGGTCGGTACTTCGCTTCTCCTCCTGAGTGCAAGAAGATTGTGACTTAACCACGTCATAATTTCGTAACACATTCCACGACATCTCCGAAGGGAGACTGAGCAGGAAAATATATTCGCTAAAACTTAAAAATCTTTCACCGCATGGGTATTATACGATGCCATTTAATATTGACGGAAATACATAAACACTAAATTACCTAATAACAATATTAAATACGCCCACCCCAATAATAATAACAATGTTGTAGGATTTGAGGTGAGTATGAAGATTTCTGTCTTCTGGGTTGTTGCGCCGTGTAGTCTGGTAGATGGCTCATTCGTCACCCTGATGACGGAGGCAGTATGACCTCTGAAACGTTGGTTAACATCGACCAGACTACACAGCGCAACAACCCAGAAGACGGATATCTTCATACTCTGATGACGGAGGCAGTATGACCTCTGAAACGTTGGTTAACATCGACCAGACTACACAGCGCAACAACCCAGAAGACAGAAATCTTCATACTCATCGCCCTGATGACGGAGGCAGTATGACCTCTGAAACGTTGGTAAACATCGACCAGACTACTCAGCGCAACAACCCAGAAGACAGAAATCTTCATACTCTGACGACGGAGGCAGTATGACCTCGTGTCTTGGTGTGTTATGGTTATAAGCTCTTCATTGGTCGCTAATAAAACACGGTTTACTGCCACCCCGACTTGAAGAAGAATAAGAAGACACAATGCTCACATGTTTAGGGACTCCCTTCGGAGGAACGTCTTCATCAGCCAGCCTTAAGAAGCAGGAACTTACCTGAAACACACAAAAGAAACGGACGCATGAAATTACTTTACCTGCAGTTTCGCTGAGTGAAGGCAACACGTGGCCTCAGTACCGAAAGCGAACACAGACATGGGGGCACATGTTATTTCAGGGGTGGCCAAGGGAGTTATAACAGAGGACTTTTCACATCCGACAACGAACTTGAACGCACGGTTTGGTTGCACCCAAGGTAGTGCGCCTCCCCCCCCCCAAAAAAAAAAGATTCATGAGAAATAATCCTGAAATAACTGTCGGCTTTCGTTTGAGGTTCGATAGATTTTCCTCTGTGCCTACGCCCGACGCTATGGGGAGTGGAGGTAAAGCTCCACGCATTCTTAACCTCGGCTGCAGGAGAAGAGAGGTGTTAATTAGTAAGGGTGTCACGGAAATAAACTGGTGTGGGTGTTTGCGATTCGATCCACAGACCTCCTGTATGTACGAAAAGTTATCCCTGTCTACAAGACGAAGGGAACACTGGAACAGCCTTTGAGCTCACCTGTCACACATCTGAATGCACCACGTACAAAGTTTCATCTGGGCAATGAACTTGTTGAACGTCGTCACCTACAGACGGCCAAGGTTTGAGACCAGAGAGGACAATCCTAGGAATAAAGTGGGAGGAAACTGTCAAGAATCTTTATTGAACTGTATACTCGTCATGCTTCGTCAAGATGACTCGATCTTCATATCGACTTCCGGAGGCTGTGGTCACTCACCCCAAACCACAGGCAAACGCACACTCCGGAAGTTTATCGCATCTCAACACTAACATGACCTCCTTGAAATAAACTTCCTCAGATAACAAGATTTTTAAACGTTAGGCGAAGAGTATTTGGAGGCACGTCGGTAAACTTCTACCAGACTACATGGCACAACAATCTAGAAGACAGCCATGTTCACACTCGCCGCCGTGACAACTTAAAGCCTCGCAATTTTAATATTATCCTTCCATTATGCCATGGTGTTTCACGGAACATTACTATATCCAACTTGCGGACAACAGCTAAAACATCTTGTGAATAACATTTAGCACAGATCGACGGTGGCCTGATGTTTGTGTTGAAGGGGCGGGTTCAGAATCGCTGACCATGGAACATTCTCGCTTACGAGGCTCTGAACACAGAAAGAGAATCTTTGCTCTCACTTTTCACGTTGCACCAAGTGGCGAGAATTTCGACTTGTTTGCATGAGAATACTTGAAACAGGAAGGATGTACCAGTCCCTATCTTAACTGCAGATATTCAATTATGAAGCAGTCATCGTCCTCCGTCAAGGTCTGACCGACCTTGTACGTACACGATAAACAACCAACTGCATGGACTTGGCTATTCAAGGTCAAGCCATTCCCATGTGTGACACCTCATTAATGTGTTCTATTATTAAAGCACGTTTGTGAGTTAATATGGTGCGTCAGAAGAAACTTGTCAGGGGCGATTTATATGCACGTTCTAGCATGAAACCTAACCTTAAGGGTTCAAATTCATGAGAATACACACAACTAAAGAGGTCCGTAATCTATCCTCATCTGACACCAACAGAATCACAGACGTTAATAACAGATTTACGACGAGGAAAACACAAATTATTCGTTTAAAAATAAATTATATTTCGTCTGCAATCTATTACGGTAGAAATAACAAATATCAAATTTCATAAAAATTCGTTCACCCGCTCTCGCCTTGCTGTATGTGGACAGAGGGACAGACATGATGAAGCCGAAGGGCGCATTTTAGTGTCGTCTAGATGCAAACGCGCCCAAAAACGTCGTGGATCAAGATGCGTTTATGATCATCAACACCCATGTGATGGCCCCCGGAGGAATCACAACTTTTTTTTTCAAGTGGCCCTCAGCAGACATCGACTAAGACATTCCCGATATGCGACACAGTTGTAAGTCATGGAAACTGCTACGCTAAGAATCACCTCAAAAGAAAAAATAATAAATCTATTAAGTTAAGAAATCTATAAAGATAACGTGTCCACAAAACCCCGGGTTATTGCAGCCCACAGCTCCAACATAGGCGTCATTCTCCTACTACACATTTTCGTTCTTATCACAAAATTCCGCTCCCCAATTCCTCATTTTCAACAGGCAAATTTCCTATACCTTATTTAATTCTATAGCATTTCTATAATTCATTTTCCTATAAGCTAGGTATTCATTAACTACAAGTCAGTTTTCTTTGTATTTTGAAGGTGCCTGGTTTGAACTCAGCTGAAATAGTGAAGGCATTACGTGACCAGCCTTAATCTCTCCAGAGCAACGGAGCTCGAATAAATGCAAAATCATCTTATCTGCTCCGAACCGTTCTTCGAAACTTACCTTCGCCTCTATCGACACTACAAAACCTTAGTCAATAACCGAAGACGGCAGCTTGATTACACTTCTATTATTAAAGTAGAAGCTACGTGCTCATGCCTTAAAAGCCGTGTATCAGCTCTTTGACTCACTACGCGAATTGGCCTATGTCTGTCTGTCCACCTATCAGTAGATTATATCGTATTCAAAACCACGCAGTGGATTTAGATTAAATTTTATTAAGTAAATATACACTATATTTTGGTTTTGGCCTCTTTTGGATGAAATATAACCCTTACATTTAACAAAACTCTAATCCAAGTCCTGCATGGTTGAAGGTTCTCACCAGCGGCGAATATTAGAATGGCTGTCTGCTGCCTCCATCATCAGGGCAAAATATAATCGCTCTGATAAACTATGCGACATTAAAAAGAGCTTCAAATACGTACAGTTCCAGGCTTGATAAGATCGGCATAAATTATAATTTCGAGGCCATCCGAACGAAACTGAAATCATCTCCGTCAACTGCATCCGTGCGTTATTTTTGCTGTAACCTGCATAAGATCCGCTCTCTTTTTTTCCGTATTAAAAGCTTGCATAATCATGTTAATGCTAAACCACTTTCCAGTCTGATAAAATTTCTTCGTTTATAACCGATGTTTTTCCCGTGACAGACACGAAACAAGAGAACGCAGAAGATAAACTCTTTTCCCTTTCTCGAAGAAAGAATAAAAACATATCTTTCGAAACGTCCATTTTAACAACTCAAATCTTCTAAATTTCAAAAAGCAATGCCGATACTGATCCGTTTACCGCAACGTAGGGTTCGTCGCTGAAGGAAATCAATACATAAAAATGTTTCTATTAACAAAGATACTAAGCAGTTACTTGACAAATGTACCACTGAAATTTTGTTGTCGATATCTACGAACGCTAATTCGAAGGACAGAGATGTAAGCGTACATAAGAAACCGATTTAATCTTTAACATTTTTCCCAGATTCAAATAACGATCAGAGTTAGCTCAACATTATCACGGGTGTGAGGTTCGAGGTTTTCAAACCGCGGTGACGTTTTCAGTCTACAACTGGAAGAAGGCTCGCGGCGCGGGCAGTACCTGGTGACCATCTTGTAAAAGGTGAGGATGAAGAACATTTACTAATTAGAACAAAGGACTCTGTTAATAGACAATTAAACCAAACACATGGGCCTTCATATCATTAACTTATTCACAGCGTCACAGAAGATAATTACGCAAATCCAAACAATCCCAAAAGCACGAGTTTCCTCAGGAGCATGACAACGTATCATGATTTGCCATCACATCGTTTCACTTTCAAGAAGCTGAAATTCATTTCGTGATATGAAAAATTTACATGTCATGTTCCAACGAAACATGAGTGACCTCAAACATAAGTTACGGTGACCCCAACTCATTTCTGACTCCCGATTTCTTTTTTCGTAGCGACCACAAGTAACCGCGCACTTCCAGGCCCCTTCATTAATAACTGAGGAAGTCTCGTAGCCTGATACGACGAGATTCAACAGCATATTAAAGAAATTAAAATTTGCGTAAGAAACGGGACAAACAGTCTTGTCATGCGACTATGACGCCGGTGGTTATCGATGTTTCGATGGAAAATATATCCTCCATCTTCAGGACAGCAAGGATCCTTATGAAACGTTAACAACTCTTTACAAGACAACACGCCGTCACACCCCGAAAGCTATCAGGCCAATTCTAAACTCCCGCTTCTTTATTAAAGGTGAACAAATACTGTTTTATTTAAATTAATTCTTCAATCAGCCGCGTCAAATGGAACGCTTCGGAAGCCATCTCCGACCCCATCATCATGGTTCTGATGTCACATCAGAAACATTAACCTCTTCGCCTAAACCAACTGGAACAGCTGATTTTCGGAGAAGATTTTATCGAGTTTAGTCGCCGTAAAATTTTCAGATCATGTACAATTCAATCAGTTTATCTGTCGCCATCTTTTATCACGTGTTCTGACAACTACGAATCCAGCAAAATAATGGATGAAATCGTCAATAACGATACTAAACGAAACAGATATCGACTTAAATTACAGCCTTGCGTTACATCACTTCTCGCTTCACACGAAATTTACGAGGCGCGTCCCAAAAGTAAGTTTCCCACTCGTCCCACAGCTAGCAAACCTTATATTGAGCGAAGCGACTGTGCGTACGTGATAGAGCAATGACGTAGCATGGCGCATGCACTAACGGCACCTCCCGCGTTCTCACAGTAGCATCGTTGCAGCTGTTGAAGATGGAGGTTCTTATTCCAGCTCCCGCCGACTATGAAGTGCGGTCAGTGATAACGCTAGGCCGCGCACGGCTCGACGGACAGCAAGTCTCCTGCAGTAGTTCAGCTGGGAGGTGTTTAATCATTCACCCTACAGCCCGGACCTCGCTCCCAGTGATTTCCATCTTTTCCTACACCTCAAGAAATTCCTGTCCGGTCAGCGTCAGCGTTTTGAGAATGACAGAGAGGCGGAGATGGTTGTCACACAGTGGTTCCAATCCCAGGCGGCAGACTTCTACGACACAGGTATTCAAAAGTTGGTCCCACGGTATGACAAATGTCTCAATTCCGGTGGCGAATATGTTGAAAAATAGCTGAACACTTGCTGTATCTGTTGCAATAAATATTTCCATGAAATTGTGTTTTGTTTCTGTAAACGGCCCCAGGGAAACTTACTTTGAGGACGAGCCTCGTAGTATATTTCCAGAGTTTTCTTAATATATTCGACTACACTGTGACTCACTCTCCCCCCTCCCCACCTCAAATGCACAGCCAACGGGTCACACAAACCACCGCCTCTTCATTAAGAATCTAAACTACGATAGACCCGCCACCTACGGACGTCTGCGATGAACCACGACTTTGGACTACCGTCTTTTATCTTAGGTTTGCTGATTCATCGCTCATCGCAGGCCAAGTCCTGAGATTGTATTTTTGTGCATTGTTTGGTTGAAATGAATGCTTTATTCAATATGGCCGCTTAATTTGGTTTTCCATAACGGTACTACACATAAGCAAAAGAGATGATTCATCGCAAAGAAATTCTCTTATGGACATCGACATTTTTAGATAGTAACCGCATTGCTATTAGGTTGTAAATACACGATTCGATTAGAGCGAGCATTATCTTTGTGGGCGTGGCTTTTTTTTAAGTGACCGAAGGCGTTTACTTTTGTTTTCGCTTGAAATGCGTCTACAGTTTGCATGAAGAGAATGTTAGCTTTCAAAACACGGAGATCTGAGAAACTTAACAGTATCGAAATGCCCTAATTTTTTTTTTTCCGGAGAAGTTCCTTACTGAACATCGCTAACAAAAAGATGGAAGCCTTTGATTTCGCTGTTTGTATGGAACGTACTTTGTCCTCGTTCTCAAACGCGTCACTAATCTGTCCTGAGAAATGGCTAATGTTATAAACAAGAAACATGTTGAAAGTTAACATCTACCCAGAAATAAATTAACTCGCGGTAATTGATTTATTACCCGGGGGCCGGAAGTAGTTTGTGGTAATTTAACAATTATTACCAGCACAAGGTACAATCTTTTCAATAAAGTTAAAGTAACTGAACGCAGTGCAGAAACTAGTGATCAATTGAGAACATGATGATTCCTACTTGAGAAGACGGAAAAGCCTTTGTCCATTTTCGAGCAGATTTAATACAAATTTACTGTTAAAGATTCGCTTTCGAAGTTTGTTCTTCGTAATGACGAAAAATATAGATCTAGTCACTTAAAAATGAGACCAAGGATAAAACCTGGTGATAGTTCAGACAGAAACGGATTTATATTAATATATTCAGCAACAGAACGACACTGAGAAATTTATTTTCTGATACTTAATAATATACTTAGCTTAGTCTGTGGCAATGAACTGGAAAGGATACAAATCTTTACAGATTCTTGTACCTCGTTCCAACGAAATGGTAAAAAAAAAATCAATTTGTCTTATTTCAAACAAAAAACAATTGAAATATGTGACGTCTCAAATGACCTCCGTTTCTACTTCACGTCGTGTACCGCCGCTACTAATTTTGGAAATTGAAATCTATTGAAGTACTTGCTAGTAAATGCTGTTTTCCAAAATAAATTCTGAGAATTTTTATCGACGAAGAGAAAATCCATGCAACAGCCACCGTTTCCCGTTGTTCTGATGACCCCCCACCCACCCCACGTGATTGGTCAATTCCCCACGCAGGAGTTTACCAGGTAGCCATGGCAACCAAGGTAACTTAGGGATTCCCCACCAAGACATTCCCGTGCGCAGAAAAACATGGCGGTCTTAGTGTAAAGTGGCCGTTATTATTGCCAGACATTAAGACGTCAAAAAAGTTTATTGAAAATTCCCAAAAATAAATTTCAAGGAAATCCGTTCGCAGGTTCTCGAAGTGTTCGATACGGACAAACTAGTGGGACACCGACAGTCGTCGCGAAGCTAAATGGCGAATGTTTTGCGATATTTAATTGCGAAATAGCGTAAGATTCTGGCTAAGTGAACGTAAATGAATACTCCACTAAGTGAAGAAACTGTTAAGCTCGGCTCATATAAGTAAATGCAAGGACCCCCGAGAATCTGTTCCGTCAATGACAGCGAAAAAGGCAAGATTTTTAAAAGAAATATTTCCTTTGTCGAAACAGCAATTTTCAGTTCTGACCTTCAGACTGCGACGCGAAAGAATGATTTCAAGGTTGCAGGCTGAATCCATTCCGACTAATTACCATAAACACAGAAAGTGTGATAAAGTTTTTTGGCATGTTTTCCGTTCCTTGATCACATTAATTTGCTATTCTGATATCACCTTGTCGCTTCAGCTGTCTGAAGACTGAAATAACACACATTATGACAGCTGGCAGGTTGTCCGGAACTTGATGAGTCAGGGAGCCATGGCCTTGCAGTCCAGAGAAAGAGAGAGAGACCAGTCTGCTGGTCGCTGCTTCGCTGGCCACGACAGCGAGAGTAAAGCAGCTGCCAGCCTGTCACACCAGTTGCCTAACGTTCAGGCATCCTCACGTCTTCTGCCGGTCGCTGGTTCCAACTCACAGCCCCAGCAAATTGTTCGTTCTATATACAATACCAGTAGGCAAGGTTAACGGTCTACGTAACACATCCTCCAGGCACGAAAACCAAGGGCGATTAAGGGGAAGAGGGGGGGGGGGGGGGGTGGACATCGCAGCTTAGCTGAAGAATTCGCTTCTTTGTCTCAGACATCCAACTCGAGACTAATTCTCTTGTTCTAAGCCACGCTCTTCCGGTGTGAGACGGTTGCTGAACCGAGAGACGTGGAAGTCTCTCTATTGACTGCGGTGGAGTGTTGGGCTTTACAGCGAGAAGCAATGTCAAGGACTAGCAACATGTAACTGGCGAGTTAGGCACCTTGGGAACACAGGAAGGAGGTTTTTCCAAACCCCGGACTAACCACACGCACTGAGCACGAGTCCTACTTCAGACGCTCAGGGTCGCTCAGATGTTCAAATAATTTCCTGGGATCTTAACACTCGTCATGATGTACTTATTCATAAACATTCAACATTCTCACTGAATTCGGTACAACGATAAGCTGGATGAAGGCATTGCTATCATGATCCGGTCAACAAGGAAAAGGCAAATTGGAAGATCAAGGGGGCAATGGGAGGAGAATATAAGAGGATATCTTTAATAAAATAAAGTTGGGTGTTGACTGGATTCATGTGGTTCAGGAAAATGGAGGTTGGAGGGCGCTGGTTAACACGGTAATGAACATACACGTTCCATAAAAGGCGTGGAAATTCTTAACCACCTCATTTAACCGCGCTTCTCAAGGAGTAGACCAAGTTACCGAGTCGGGTAAACGTCTCATCAGCAGCCCTTGGCTGAGGACTGCGACAACTTCTTCAGGCAACGCTCACAAGTGAACACACTCGGAATGCAAGTTGTTCCTTTATTCGGTATTTGTGGAGTTCTGGGAGACTAAGAGGACAATGATGGACGTGAGATGTGTGTCCATAGCCTGATCAGCAAGAGACGTGAGTCGACTTGAACCGAACAGACAACTTCCAACGTGAAAGTTTTTCTGTTACGCGATGCTTGGATGATTTTCTCCGGTAAAACACTATTCTCCTTAACAGCAGTAAAACTATCAGCCTGTTTAAAACACACAAAAATTGTATTCTTTCTCGTTGCTATGTATCTGCTCTTCGATGGTAGTAGACCCCCAGGGGAAAAGGGCCCAAACATGACACATTTTGAGTTTTCGTCAGAAGTGGACACATGACCTTTGCCTGCGACTGGGGGGGGGAGGAGGAGGAGGAGGAGGAGGAGGATATCATGTCACTAATAGCCACACCAAACGAGACCAAGACACAAAACCTCGGACGTCAAATGCTGCATTTTCAACGTGGCCAGAAAAGGAGAAGTTGAAGACGGTTTCATTATGGGATGTTGCACTACGCAGTCGCGAAGTAACGCTTCAGAGCGCCTTAATGCTTCCGAAAATCAGGCGAAAGACTGAAACACACTTTGTTGGGCCCATCAAACAGAGCTAATCTAATATTACCTATCGTGAAAATATCATGCAGATTTCAAGGTCACCCGATTTAAATGCTGGTAAAGTTTTTGCAAAACTGAGTAGTCGCAAACTATGCTGGACAACCCTTGATTATTCGAGGCACAATCTCATTTTCTGCTGGAAACAAAGTTGTTTATTGTAATCATTCGCATAATATAAGATTGTTTCTTACACCTCTGGGTCAGTTCCTTGTATTCCAATTTTGTTTTAGCATAATGATTTGTTTTCAGTTAATGATGTTTTTAAATTTGATGGATTAAATAGCATCAAAAGGCAAATTTACTGCTATTTTAAGGCACAAAACAGGATTTGGACGAAACACGAAAACCCTCGGCGAAACAGTCGATCTCTGTACCGATATTCCTAACAGAACTTTTTATAAGCCTTCCAGTTTGGTGACCAAAAGTGTTCGCACATTTTTCTTCGACTATCATTCCGAATATAAATGTACAAGAAAGGAAAAGGGGGGCCATAGAAAAACGCCTATGATCTCCGACAACGAAATTTGGGCATCCCTGGCCTCGATCCGCGGACCAAGTGTTAACCTTGAAACTCACGTCAGTCCTCAAACCGTTACCGAGATTCAATGCTTCTCGTTTGACCGGTGAATTGCTTCAACACACGCTCAGTCAACAAAAGGGCATTTGAACACTCGATTAACAAGAAAAATCAATCTTAAGGCAGATCGCGTACAGTGGCACTCCAGAGGCCGATCAACCGAGAGGAGATCAGCTACCAGGAGGTGGCACCACTGCTGTCTCCCAGTCAACTCGCCCTTCCTTGGAGGAAGTCTGGTGGTTTGCACGGTTAAGTCTTCGTCAGAAGAATATGGAATCTTTTCTGGAAAATGCTGCGGTAAGTGACGGCAGTCGCGTGAGAATTACTATCGGCCACAAAAGAATGCTGTAGCATATTACAGAAATATCCCAACATATGAAGGGAGGCGCTGAGGAAAACCATTATAAACTTCAGGATAGCTGGATTCCAGACCTTTTTTTGCGGAACCCAAAGTTTCGTTGCCATGTTCACAATACCTCGACAATAATCTGTATCCTGAGCCAGATCAATCCACTCCACACCACCAAACCTCATTCATTAAGATCAACTTCAATAATCCTAAATACAGCTTACGTCTAGGTCTACAGGTTTTCGAATTAAAATTCTGTACGCATTTATAATCTCCGCCGCGCGTACTACATGTCCCGCCCACCTCATACGTCCATCATCAGGGCGATGAGTAACCTCTCGAAACCCGTTTTCAAATATGTGGTTTTGGATAGGTTATGACCATCTCATTGTCCTGAAGTTGGAGGCAGCAAGGACCTCCGAAACGTCGGTAAACTTCTACCAGAAGACAGCCATCTTCATCCAAACAATATCTGGCAAAGAGAACGAATTATGAAGCTCCTCAATATGAAATTTTCTCTAGTCCCCCTGGCATCTAATAACAATTTTGTAAACTGGTGAAAGGCTTATGAAGCCGGGTCCACACACGCGAAATCTGCCGTAACGAAACAGTGAACGCGCGCGCATGTGCAGACGGCGATGTTACGTCACGCCAGCGAAGCATGCGTGGGCGTCCGCCAGAATGCGCCTCGGAATTCCTTGAAGTGTTATCCTGTAACGTTACGGTACAATGCGCGGATGTGAACCTGGCGTGAGAAACACAACATAAATACAATTTCTCTTCTATGTAAAACTCAATGCAAAAACCTATCTGAAGCTTCACATTCTGACGGTGGTTCGGTTACCAAGTTACGGAGACCACGATGTAGGACTTCAACTGAAATTGGCTTCAGACACAAGGGCAGGTCGTGAGAGAGCGGGTTCAGTGGCGGACTTCTGGAGTCCTTCGTATGAATAAAAGTAAAACTCTTCGCCTATCAGAGGATATCCCTCCAGTATACAGAATCAGTTGCAAGTTTCTTTGGCATAAAGAATTTGAAATCGCCCTGATGATGGAGGCAGCAATAACCTCCGAAACGTCTGTAAACTTCCACCAGACTACACACTGCAAGAACCCAGAAGAGATCCATCTTCGTACTCGCCGCCGTGAGAGCACGGAACTCAATTAATTAGCTACATAACGATGACAGCAAATATGTAATAATAATTAATAACTAGTTATAAGAACGTGCCACGATAAACTTGAAGGAGATAAACAGGAAGTTGACACTGGAAGCCAAACGTACGCTTTGTTCAATACAACAGAATGAGACCGGGAAAATTAATACCCTCTGCCTCATCACGCCACATTAACTTTCATATTTCTCCGATGGACAAATCACGAAGCGAAGTTTCCTCCCACTGTGTGTCTCGAATACAAATATTTGTTATCAGTAAAAGAACATACCTAACTCTTCAACCAGATTAAATTTAACATCAGAATTTTTACCTTTCTTATTTCATACGAAAACACGGGAGAAATCATCTTCAGCTGTTCACGATGGACCATGATCCTAGCACAGAAGATTGTTAAGTTGGTAAGAATTACCAGCAAAGGCAACGAAGAATAGATATTTCCTCCATAATATTGGTATCACTGTTTACGTGTATCTACGATTGAACAAAATGATTGGAGTTTATGGATTCGTTTGATATTTCTTATTATAGTAGTAACATCTGCGTGGGCGATCTTCGTCTGTTTTACAATGTTTTTCTTTATGTTAGGACCGCTCAGAGAACCCACATTTGAGCCTGCCATTATTTTGTAAAGGCGTCTGGAACGCCGTGTATAAACAGAGGAGAGAAGTCGCCCGCGGTCTG
Source organism: Zootermopsis nevadensis (assembly GCF_977971745.1). Lineage (NCBI taxonomy): Eukaryota > Metazoa > Arthropoda > Insecta > Blattodea > Termopsidae > Zootermopsis > Zootermopsis nevadensis. Next base: position 17,895,634 of record NW_028259143.1, read on the forward strand.
GGACTCTGGGCCGTAGACTTCCTTCTAGTTCATAAAGCTTGTGCAGTCTTCCACTTCGAATCCAGAATCTTGATTCTCGTTACACACAAACATAGTCACCGAGATAAAACGAGTTCCAGTTTTAGTGCCGTTCACTGTGATACGCATACAGAGTGTGTACATACTGAGAGTCGCATAGCATAAAACTTCCTGCACTAAAATAAAACTAGTCAGCTCTTACAAATTCATAATTCCTTTCAAAATGATATTTATATGATACCATCTTCGGCGTATCTGGCTTTGAGTAAGGATCGTTCTCAAATCATGCCGATCGCATGAAGACGGGTTTTAAAAATTGTCTTGCCTTCACTTCGAGTTATTAACCGTGACATTTGATGAAGGTGATTGAACAGAAACACGCTCCGGCATATTTACCCCCAACGAAAGGGTCTTTGGTACCCACACGATACGATAAACACTGCAGGTCATGCCGGAATCTGAACTCCGGTCGTCCAGTCACTGCACAGACTGCAATGCAATGCAAATGCAGGTTTTGGCGCTCACAGCAACGTTACGTATGTTTAATATTTACATTTACAAGTGGGGGGGGCCACAGCCTATTAGATTTCGCTCAATGCGAAACTTGACATTCTGAAGACATCAGTCACAAACAGTGGAGAACGCTTGTGCAAAAAGGTGGTATTTCATTATTTAAAAAAAATACCGTAGCATTGTGATGAATCTCTTGGGGCGGATTTAAAAATACAGCGAACCCTCCTCCACAGAGGACTTGTCCAAAACGAATTTTATTGTAGGCGTAAAAGAAATTGGAATGTTTATTTGCCGAACGCCGAAGGTTCGATGATGCGAACACGTTATAGTAACATACGAAAAAAACTACAGCCACTAAAATATCAAAACACAGTCTGAAACGACGGATTTTCAAGCCTGACTTTGTGATGATATTTAACTTCCATTGATATTTTATTTTAAAGTCAATATTCCATCTAATGTTTTACTTTAAAGTTCGTCTAACACGGAATCACCGATCGAACCGCTACCGAGAGACGTTCCTCCGGCGTTGGACCACGATTTACTGTGTTGCATTTTCCAAAGTCCTGACTTCGAGACCAGGATTTGCTGTTCAGAATATCGCGTAATCACTACTCACCTAGTCCAGACATTCTCCGTTTTTTTATGTAACCCGATCGTTCATACTGTACGGTATTCAAAAGAGACCGCCACTCCTTTCAGATCCGTATTCATTGTCCTCTCATCTAGCGGGCGTTTCTTTTCAGATTTTCCGACCGAAAACATGAAGGCACTTTCAAGTCGCCCCATTTGTGCCACGTGATCAGAGTAAGAATTGTCGATAACACGACGTCAGTCTACTCGTGTAGTTCTTTCGTATCTGAACACTACAAGTGACTAAACAGTTAATGTTTTAAACTGACAGCGTCAGTTGCCGCGTTATAAATTTCTAGCGGCACAGCCGTCCATTCAATCAGCGTCGTTAAACAATTCAATAATAAATTAATACCTTTCCTATCTCATACAAGGGCTCGGTGGTCTTTGAAAGTGACTGTGTTATTTAATAACACTACGCACTTATTGTGGTTTTTGATCATTAGCAAAGAGGAACGCGTATCTTCATAATTTGTAATCTTCGTCACATATTATTGGGATTATACAGTCAAGGAGGCTGAGGTACGCAGGACATATGTAGTACGCATGCGCGGGCTGAGAAATGTACGCAGTTTCATCGGAAATAAAACGGAAAGTACAGACAACTCAGAAGACAGCAATACGTGGAATAATATTAAAATGGATTCTGAAATAAACGGGTTGTAACGGTTTGGACTGACTGGATTCATACAGGAAGGGTCCAGTGACCAGCTCTCCTGAATATTGAATAAAATTTTTCTTGGATATTATCCATCGTCTTCTGAACATAATTAAACTTCTGGTTCCATAAAAGTCGCGGAGTCTAACTGGGAGACTATCAGCTTCTCAAGACGAATTCTGCTACATGCAGTCATCATCATCACAAATCAAATCCTTTGCAGGTTCCAGTAACAAGAATAAAGCATGTCCTTCCATTAAAAGTCCTTCACATCCTTTGCTTTTTTTAATATGGCGGTTTCACGATTCTGTTTGTGGGCGTCGTTTACAAAATTCTAGTGATTTATTTCGTAGTTTCACTGCATTACTGTTCAGTCTTATCGTTTACAAGTATCTTGACTGCGATGTACCATTCTGTGACCTGCGACCGAGAAATCGCATTTCATTTGTCTCCATTCTTCTCGTCGAAGATGTTTATCTGAACAAAATTAAACCCAGTGAACGCGAAGTTTTGAATCTACAGCAAAGAGTGTTTTTGGCACAGCACAAATGGACTTGTAATTTGCACGAACGATAACTTACAAGCATAAACGCCTCCTAAAATGTTTTACCACACGCTATCTAATTTCACACGCAGATTATCTATCCAATATCTGTTGGGATTTAACTGGATAAACGTAAAGTACAACTACAATGATAATTATTATTGCAGTGTTTCAGTTCAACAGTAAGTTCGATTATTACAATATTGTTATAACAGACGAAAAGTTCGCAAACTAATCTTTTAGTACTTGTAGATAGAAATCCTTTCATTCACTCAAAAGTTTAATTAACTTAAGAAACAAACGACTGAGGTAAAAAATATCGTACAGTTTATTAAATAAATTGTATAACATAAAGATTTGGAAACATCGGTTTAAGAAGTGCGCGTGATACTTCATGACTTCTCTAAACCTCGCGAGCGAAATTTTTAGAAAAATTGCCAACACTTACACGCTTAGGTGTAATTATGTGTAAAGTAAGAACATGCCGTATATTAAAATGACTTCGCGTGAAAGCACCTGACAAATACAGCAGCTTCTAAAAGAACATGATGAAGACAATACGTTTTTAATGTGTTAGAATATGACAGCACCTAATTCCAATCATATGTTATGATATTCATAAAGAAGAATCTTACGTCAGAGGTGTTAGTAGTTCAGGAATTGTGAATGGAAGGGTTAACATGTGACATTTTTGTTCTGAGCGACAAACATAACGGCGATGAGGCGAATGTTGAGCGTCGTGTAACTCGCAAAAGGAATCCGCGCCCTGAAGCGAGTTGTGTGTCTGTCTTTCGAAGAACAAGGCGAATGAATGCCGCCAGGGCCACTGGCCACATCCCTGAAACCTAGTTCCTGGACAAGAACGCCGGGCAGCTTCACAGGGCCGCGACAGACGGTCTCTTCTTGAGACGAAAAAAAAGTTTGTTCCTGCAGAATGGTCGCAGGTTGTCTGGCCATCTGTTTCAGTGTGCTGAATTACGTGGCCCCCGCTCAAATTTTGCACGATCACATGATGTATTTTTCTAAACCAAAGACGGATTAAATAATTTAGGGCATTGCATAACGATGAAATGTGTTCTTCTACGATCTAACACCATGTAGTCTTGTTAAGTGGCTAACGTTTCGGAGGTACTTACCCAGTCCAACTTCAGGGTCCCTGCACACGATAAAATCGACACGTCCACAAACCAGAAGAATTTTTGAACCATGGCTATTACGTAGAGCGACGGCCGAGATTAATGAACGTTCGAAGTCTGTGCATCTTACAAATGGTATTTCGCAGACTTCCGATCCGATTTACAATTTTAGCCATCACTGCCTCCACAAACCGAGGTCGGTTTCATAAATCTGTCTTCACTTTCAAATAACAAGGTTAACTACAATAATCTTCCGGTGCTAAAACGGTCTCATAAACAAGATGTCATCGAGGGCTGACGAAGCGTTGATACCACAGGAACGGCTTCATCGGATTCCTTTCCCCAGTTCGTGCAAAACAAGTTCTAAGTTTCGTCTGCCAGAAGGAATATCTGCGCGACCGCAAACTGGGGACATTTCAACTGTTCGTAGATTTGACCGCGTCTACAGTTCTGCGTACAAACTGAGCTAATGCGGAATATATGCACCGTGTATTTGTCCACAAGACACGTTGTTGTAGTTTCAATCGGGAGTGGTACTAGCCAGACATTAACAAAGACGCCATATCACATTTAACACAACAAGACACGTGCATTCCATGAATTTAGTGTGCATGGCGAAAATGTTGCCTTCACCACACGTCAGCACCTCAGCATTTTGCATCGTCTCCTCAAATCAGACTGCAAAGCGACAGAGCCACATAACCAACAATTCTTGTAAGCAGGCCCACCAGAAATACATCATCTGTTATCTCAAGTATTTTTTAAAATCATTTTCGTCGCTAATAAACAGCAATTCTTTAGCAAAGACGGGACCTTTCATTTCAGAAAGTTGGCATGAATTTCACTGAGAAACTGCATGAATATTGAACACACGGGAAGTACTTGTCCTCCTTAACAAATCAGAAATTCATTATCACTGCTGTACGAGCCGAGGAATCGTGGAAACGATCTCACGCTGCCTCTTTCAAAAGCGTAAGACACACGTCTAAATGTTCCGCGCATTAATACTTAGCGCAGTACATGAGAGCGCTTTTAAAAACACGTACAATGCTTTCACTTAACGTATGACCTTGAAGATGGTAATGAAGACTGGTCTGTAAGCTTTCGTACGTAACCGCTATCAAATCAGGGCGTGTCCAACAACCAGACAGAACTCTTTACAGTTTCACTGGACACGGTTTTTGAAAGCGACCCCACTTTCATGCCAGTCTACTCCTTCACGAATCAGAGTTCATCTCAATTAGCATCTAAATTCGATCAGATTCATAACTGATACGTATTTAAATGGCGGATGTATGAATAGTGAGTAACAGCTGCTCTTTTTGGTGTAAAAAGTTTCACTGAGGGTTAATTCCATCCAAACTTTGATTCTGTTCCTCATGTCCCTTTCCGTTATCCCCAATCACCGATTATGACAGATTAATGTGACCTGTATCCATTATCTAATAAAATATCTTAAACAATTTCAAACTTACAAATGTAATTCCATCTCAACTGGTGAAACATTTAGAAGCTATCACTTTACTTTTCTGTACTGAAAGTGGCACGATTAATATAACAGAATTGTACGTACCCTGCAGTATTATAACTATAAGGCGGCCTTCCACTATTTAAGTGGCACACTGCCCATTATCTGAAATACATCTGACATACTCCTCCTACTTCAAAAATTAAACAATGCCCAACATAATAGTGGTATAATAAATCAACCACTCTAACAAGCCTTTAAAGAATCATTCCACTCCAACTGTTCAAATAAATGTAATGGTATAAACGACGGCCATTTCTGAACTCAAATGCGCACAAAATGTCTTGTTTCGTGCCCCTAGGGTTACAACAGCTTGTTTTTTTTTAAAAAATACTTTTTTAAGTGGTCGCAGGGCCTCTTCCCACTAATGCAAATTATGTCGTTGTCAACTCTCTTAGCAGATCACAACAGAGCCGGGGCACGCACGATGGCCGGCTCTTGTGAACACGGTAATGAACATTTCGATTCCTTAAAAGCAGAGAAATTTCTTGACTATAAATATCTCAACAAGGATTCTCTTCCACGGAGTTACTTTGTGCAAAACTGAACAGAATATCCTCACTGATAACGCAGGGCAGAAATTGTTAAGTCCGTTCACAGACTGCAGCGCCGTGTTCGTACATCTGTCTTCCACCCTCCCAACCCAGAAGAGAGAAATCTTCATACTCACCGCTGTGAGAACCTCAAGTCCTACAAGTATTTTCATATTAACTACAACGAGAAAAGTTCGTATGAGTACTAAGCCATTAATAACAATTCCTATTGGTGTTTCAACAGAATTAATATAGCGAGCGATACATTCGTGAGACATTTGCGTGTAGAATCAGTTCGAAATTTCTCCTATACCATCATTACTTTGTGGTTTGGAAACCAATGACCGCTTACTGGTGAACAATGTACTGGTGTTCCTGAACTTCTAACTCGGCAATCACTGCTACAATTACTGTCTCAAATAAGATATTATTATTATAATGCTTCTTAAACATGGCACATAATCTCCTAGTAATTACTGGTCTGTAAGCACGTTTCTGCACGAAGTCAAATGACGAGGCAGCGAGCCTCCGGTGAACAATTCGCTCCGTTGAATTTCTTCATGCCCCTCCCTCCGCATTAAGAAGTATGGCAAGATCTAATTGCAGGCAAAACAAAAGCCAGTCTGTCTCTCAATTAGCCTCTGTCGCAACACAAGACCCTCATAAGGAACAATTTTGCTCGGGCCTCTGATTAATTTTCGACTGCAGGAATCTTCCTCTGTTACGATCGGAATATCAAACCTTCCGGGGAATAGGACAACTACGAAAAAGCCTAATTCTCAAAAGCTGTGGGGGGGAAACTTCTGAATTCAAAGCGGGCTGTAGACAGACCCGGGCCAAAACTTCAGTACCCCACACAAATACGTGTACAGATTAACTATCTCCTGCCCTACAGAGCTGTTTCTCGGTCGTTGCGTCCTGTAGTCTTTTGGGTGTACGTGAATGTTTCGGAGTATCGTGATGTCCCCATTTTCAAGGTTAAAACAAACCTTAACAAACCACAACACTACAAAGCATAACAACCCAGAGGACGCAACTAGCATTGCCGTAAAAATGTCAAATCGTACTCCTGCAAAGTCTCTTGTTCATAATTTGGTTATGATGGTACGTAAACGAAAGATTACAGAGATCCCGATAAATGAAAGTACAAATGGTAATGCGTGTGGGAAGAAGCTATACCTACAGAAATCTCCACTCACCACAGCCCGTCTCCTGGCGGAGATACCAAGGGACTTCACCACAGTTTGACAATGCCAGATTCTTTAACACGCCGTCATGCCTGTGTCTACGTTTTCAATTGAATCTTTCGTCTAGAGACTTTTTCTGTTCACAGTGTTAACTTCATAACTTTCATCAGACACAGCTGAATGTATAAATATAAAAGTAATCCATTATAACCCGGATAGGTAGAGCGCGTTTTGTTAGTCGCTTGTCGCTCACTCCTGTCTTGTCGTTGCCTACACAATATCTGGCGATATTCGACCCATAAGTGAACGTCTGTGAAAGGACACGCTGTCTCGTACACGGTCTTTCCATGAAGGAACGAGATTAAGTCCTGTTAACTGCATTCTAAACCAGCTCAGTTACAAATTCGACATTGCTCCTTGAACCAGTACATGATGCTATGTTCACTTTCCAGCGTCGATGCCAACATGCGACGCCCTAATAATGAACACTGTGGTTAAAGAACCCCTTACAATGTTCTTACCTCAAAGTATGAAAAGTTTCACTCACAAAACTACAGCTCTGTGTATCCTGACCTACAGCTGCTGTATAGCAAAACACAAAGTCCCCTAATGCCTTCACAAAACACTCCGTTGTCAACAGAAAATTTATTGACTGTTCCAAGAAATCTCCTGCTGATCAGTACTGCTAAAATGTCCCACAATTATAACAAACTTATCCCGGGAGGTCAAATCCCATTTAAATCGTTACAATCAACAATTCCATAAAGTTCATAACATAACGCGGTATCCTCTCGTACCTTTATGCAATCTACAAGTCCTGCCAACGTCAGTGTCTTTGTTCTAATTAACTATTTTGGTAAGCAGCGTTATCTAAGGTACTATCACGGCATTTGTCTGAAGGGACTGAGTGAAACCACGAAAATCTCAGTCAAAAACCGAATTTCCATCAAAACATGCATTTGTCTGTTAAATACGTATATAATCAGGCAGGGAGATGGGCAATTTTAAAAACCCAATTTTCTAGGCACCGGTATGGTGGGGAGGATATTCTATGTACTTTAAGATGGTATAGTTGTAATCTGGCAAGCACAAATTCTTTATTTAATTATAGAGTTTTTAGGTTTTTCTGTACAACACACAGAACAATTAAGATTAATCAAAATGGTTAAGGTGGTGGTCTCTCTCTCTTTTTACGCGCCTACCCCTGGTATACATGACGGCGCACGGTCGCCACAAGATGATCCTGGTACCAGTTTTATGAGATCCATTCAAGCTTTGCTTCGCGTCTCACCGTTCATGTCTTCCCGTCCAGATCCCACCGTTTCTCAGCAGGTCCTAATCTGTGCCGGTGTGTGACGCATGCACAGGTAATGATATTCATAATGGCACTCGGTTGCAGGTGCCACAGAAATGCCTTCCGCTCCTCGTCTCTAAATCCCTATCTTCTTGATCCTTTCTTTAAAACTATTTTTGTCTGGAATAAGATGGCCACACAAGCGATGATGCGATGTCAAAGGATGTACCTCGAGGATTTCCATGCAACACGAACGTCTGTGAGGTCTTAAGAATGAATAAAAATGATTAACGTGTAGTCAGTATGACGTCATATACGAAACGGGAGGTCATCTTTGGGATGTAGGAAAACCTCGCCGAATAGACTACGTAAATATGAGGAAACTTGAGGTGCCAAACATGATGATGAAACTGGTACAATGCAAAGAGAAGTAAATATAAAACGTAATTTAATGATGTTTCTATAAATAATCACATTCTACTTAGACATAGGCCTGTCTTATTTACAACGAAGTCGCCCTGCTTTACAGATACGTTTCGTTCAAATTTACAAAAGTTTCCTGATTCAATGTTATTTGACTTTTCGGTAGTCACTGATAAGCTGATCGATCCGTTCCTTAACCTCGATACATGCGACAGTCGACAGAACACAAATCTTCAACACTCGCCAGCCCTTCTTTGAATCTTTACGCCAATTTCACAACCTTCTTTTGTTTTCGTACGTAATAACCACATTCTACTGTTGCAAACATTTCACCAGTTTCCACACCAACTTTCCACGAAAATCACCTGGTATTTTCTGCCAACTAATGGAATTTCCCACTTGTTTAATCGCTACTAAAAACACAATGAATCCCAAGTAGGCGCAAATGAGGAAAAGTCAATTATTAAACGTGTCATACATCTGACACCTCTGTGCCGCCGTCAATAACTCTTTTTGGGCAAACTAACGCTGCCTTTACCTTGTGAGACGCGTGATTCACGTGAACTCTTAATTTCTACTGCATAACACATGCACATTCAGGAACGCGTTTTGCAATTGTCACGGTATTTTATTTATTTAGTGTTCTGTCTGACGACAGGTCCATATGAACAGGATCCTTCCATCCTTTTCTCTTCTCGGACTGGGACCTGTTCATATACGTTCTTGGCAGATGATCCACAAGTGGTTTGCCATTGCCTTCTTCTGTGTGTGAATGGAGTAATTCTTGGGATGCCACGGAGGAAAACTCCGTGTTGCCTAGACCACGGCCTTGCCCAACACAAGTTATAAATTCGGGCACCGCCGGGAATCGAACCCGAGTCACGGTATTACAAGCCAAGAAATCAACACTACACGACTTATTACCAGGGCGAGAAGTAACACTTAAAATTACAAGAGAACAACTGTGTTACGGCACGAGACCTTGCAACCGAATCCACGTTTCGGTGTAAAGGTCAACACGTGTTACTGAACCAAATAAAAACGTAGGTGGTTCGTCTTCAGAAGTGGCGGACGCGTCCCTCCATATTATCCGTTCTTCAAGGGTCTCCCCCCAAGGCGACAAGAGCAAGAAATGTGAAAAGGGGACGAATCCTTCCACCACGAAGGCAGATGTGTCAGTGTCCAGCGTTGGCTGGGCACAGATCAGAAGAGATCCTCAGCTCTGCATGAGATATTAGGAGGACTTCAATTATGTAGATTCTGGCTCCAGCAGTTCGGTAAGGGCTTTTTGATGGGCCCTAACGAGACCCAGGGTGCACATTCGACCCAGCACCAGTCCGAGAGTCTGCAACGACTGTACTTCTTATCGCTAGTTGAATACCAGAACCAATGTACTCCTTCGTGCGGGGTTTTATTCTGATACACCCTCTGGATAGGCCAATGAAAGAATGAAACTGCTACACTGAATAAAATATAACAAATCTTAAATACAGTATTTTTTATAAATTTGTGAAATTTACTGTAAGTTACGGGAGTATGTGAGATCTGATATTTTCGGGGCGGTGAGAATCCAGTCAATTCTACAAGGCGCCAAAACCCACATCATCATCATCATCATCAGTATCAGGTGGTTATCGGAGTTCGATAATACGCCAACTCCTGTGCAATCAACGTCCAGTGAGCTGTTACATACCTTCTCATGTTCTGTAGAAAACCATAATCTTTCGAATTGTATTATATGAATTAATTCGTTTTGGCATCAGTCTCCTTTAAAGTGTAAACAGTTTTACATTTTAAATTCCATAATTTTATACATATTACCGATTGTAGTTATCCTAGCAACAACTAGATAAATATGACGAAAGGATTTTATATCGTATAAGATAAATTACATACTTTCATCTGAATCTGATCTTTTAAAATGACAGAGGATATTTATTTTATACTTGGTACAGCAGATGAAACAAGGAAAACCAAAGTATCAGAACAGCTTTGAAAAAATATGAATCGAAAAGTACGCCCACAGGCCTACAACCTGTTTATTTTTCAACTGTCATAACGCTGCGATAACGAGATTTAATCTAATATTTATATAAAGCACTCAAATGGATTCTCTTTTTATTTTAATCTTATCTTTCACATTGCTCCATTGTAAAATATTTGATGGGCTAAACTCGTGAAACTAAATACGTATTTTACATCACACGCATGAGTAACCATCCATGAAACATAAATATATTTCATATATATTACATGCTTAAATTACGAGATGCTATTGGCTTCTACATTCTTTCATCAATGTTTATATTCTGTCCCGTTAACTAATGTAATATATTTCGGTCGATCTTCAGCACCGTAATACAACATTCTTCTGTGGGCTTGTTAAACCGTCTCCCATATTAGGATGGCAGGATCACGCATGCGTAGAATGTGCGGTTTGCCAACTTCATCTGTCGTTTGACAAGTCCTGTGCTCACATTGGTACAGAGTTTGGATATCCTATTGATTCTTTGCGTACACACAAAGACGTTTGAACACCGCAGAAGAACACCCATCTCATTGTCCAAAACTGCACACGCCACCATAAAAAAAAAATCTGAGTGACTTCGTGCGAGAAGTCTCACAGTGCTCGCCTGTTTGATGTGAATGTTAGCTTTTATGAATATTAAGTACTTTACATGGCACAAACTATCCCCACGGTTGTTGAACTGTTATCTGGGTTGTGACGCAATTTATTCTTGCAAGTGGTTTCCGACGTTTCAGAGGAACGTAAGACCTCCATCGTCAGTATTTATCGCAGGTTGTCACCATCATATAGCACTTAAGGCAACAATCATATACGACTCAAACAATTTCAATCTACATATCCTCAAGATGGAAGCGATGTGTTCCTCCGAAACGTCGACAATCACTTACAAGACTACACGGCGTCTCAACCCAGGCTATGGCTGTCTATTAAGATGTTGCGCCTCTATCATAATCTGATGGTGGAGGCAGCATCGACCTCTGAAACGTCGGTTAACGTCTACTAGACTACACGGCGCCACAACCCAGAAGACAGCCATCTTCATACTCGCCGCCGTGAAATCTTCAAATCTCAGACCTCCTAAGTTTCTTCGCGGTTTACAAAATCCAATCTGCGAAATAACTAAGTCTACAGACGAAGCTCCCCCCAATGGAGCTTACAGATACACGCGATTCTTTCATAATCTAAGCAAGAGAGACGTAAAACTACAGCAACCACTGACTTATAATAATTCATAAACCATTACGAGTTTATCTTTCCCCATTTTCGGCACGACGTCGGCAAACAACAGACAGACATTCAGTTATTATCTGTGATAACATAAGTTCGTACCTCACAGGGTGCTCAATAAGAACGTTACGTCTCGGATAACATTCATGAACCACGTAGGTTGCGCGTACTATGCTGATACAAAACAAATTAGGAAGTTGTTTCAAAAGCACCTCAATGGAATGGGTATGTAGTTGTATTTCACTTATGATCATAGTTATCTAGAGCCTCCGTAGTTCTTACAAGACTTGGTGACCAAAAAATTCATCTCACCCAGTCGCACACACCACAGGCAAACATGTTATCGCTTACGACCTAAGACCAACAGAGAACGTAAAAATTAAAACCTTGCGGGCTATTAAAAAGAAACATTGGGGTTTCGACAGCCAATATGTTGGCCAGAAAGTCGTAGAATTGTCAAATGTCACACTGGAAAATCGGACCCGAATCGGAGGGTTTCAGTCGACCGGGGTCCCCTTCCGAGGCGCATCCAGTCTTGCCACTGAAGGCACAAACGAGTATTCTGGGTGACCATCTGAAGCGATGTCTATTTCAAATTACAAATGACATCCACGATGAAGTTTAAGGTCGATTACCAGCGAAGTTGATTCGCCTCAAAGTTGTGTTCGATCCCTGATTGAAATCACGCCGTGAAAAATGAGATCCGTGGTTTAAGTCCTAGGATTATGGACATCTTACTAATCGTGTCAGGTCGCGGAAAAGGCCCTTTCATTATACGTCGCGAAACAAGAATGCTTTTACATTTCTTTTCGAATACAAGTGTTATCCTCAGTCAGGTTTAATATATATAATATGTAATATAGCGATTACGTGGATGATAATACTGAGCATAACTTTTGCTGGTTAACAAGAGTTTATCAGACAAACAATTACATTCTCTCTTTGAATACCACAATCGACATATTTTGGTATCTAAAGGAAAGCTAACTGGCTGGGACACATTATGAGAAGGAATGGGTTACTGAGTGATATCATCGAAGGCCAGGTTGAAGGAAAGCGAGGACTGGGAAGAAGATTGATACAGCTAACCGACGACCTTAAACAAGGAAAGAAGATGACGTTCCAGGAATTAAAGCGAGAAGCCGAGAATAGGGACAACTGGAGAGCTCTTTTTGGGCAGAGCAATGGACCTGTCGTAAGACAGAACACTTAATAATAATAATAATAAGATTCTGAAACACGTTTTTGAACAAATCACAACAGCACACTTTAAAATGGTGTTTCTACGAATACAACCTACGCATAAAATGAATAAAAAATGTGCGTACACGAACTTTCGTATGGTCTTCTCATCAACGCCATTACGCACCCTCGCTTTTCCGTCGAAAGTACTAACACGGCTCGGAAAAATCAAGTTCTTCTTCAAATCAAGCAGACATATTTGTGTGTTTGCTTAACTGTAATTAACGGCACAGAAACGCCACGGACGGACAGATGGAGATTACGAACTACTAGAATTATGACGCCATCTGTACGCTCACATCAAGAGCCCCGATTTCTGTTCCGCAGTCTACAAAGCAAAACACATTTCATACATGTTCAGATATGGAATATAATCTCGCCTTCTGGTCGTAATTATAACACATATTCCGGTATAAAGTTGATGCTGACTACTGAAGGCACATCGGGGACCTTTTCAATGGTTTGGTTTTATCACAGCAATTACATGTGAGTAGCGCCAACTCCTGAGACGTCCAGAACATCAAGTATATGTCATATAATGGGCGTTGCCCATCATTACTAGCTTTATGACTACAGGCCTGTTGAAAATATCCAAATGGCAACGGGACTGAGAGGGAAAGCAAATCTGTGAGTTATGTTAAGTCTCGTGTGTGTATGAATGGCGTTCCAACAGCCATCTAAATCGCTTACCTGCATTTCGGCGGATGTGAAGTAACAGCTTTGTACTCAGTTCAGATTTAATGAGGCAAGAAATATGAACGTACCCGGTTACAATTTATTACTAGTAATCGCCTAGTCAGGAATCCATTCATAACTTACAATTCATATCACGCGTAAAGACTTTTTAACAATCCTTCGGGAATATTCCACAGCTGATTGCGTGCCCGCACCTACCTTACGATAAACCTGTAATTAGTTCCCTGGACGGCCAGGGTTGCTTGAAGACGCGGACCCGAGTTAATGGCTCCGACATGGTAATTCACAGTTCTTCACGATTCCGTTAATTAGTACACACGACGAGAAATATAATTTAACAAGTTGCACACAAGGCATGACTAATCGGTTTTGAATCATTTGGTGCTCATGAAAATAAGTCCAGAGCCACTCACTGGATAATCGAACTCAGAAAGATGGCACAAGGGACTGGAAAACATTTTTATGCTCAGAGCATAAGTTGCTGCGAACTGTGCTTACTAATGCCGTGCAAGTCTCTGTAACTGACGATGTGTGGTTCTTACGTAATGATTTCAACCCATAAAATTCCATTCCAACTAACAACTCTCCGATGAATATTAAAGAACGCCAGTTCTTTGATACCCAAACACAAAAATGACTCTTATGACCGCGTAGTCAAATCCTGTAGCAACAGCATCACTTCAGGAGCATTCACGGAACGGACCCTTCAATCTGTTCCGAATCAGACTTAAATCTGATCTTTTTTAAAGACACTTGTAGGTCTCCTTGGGCTGCAGGGGAAGGGATGGCAAGGCCTCTAATTATACAGGACAACACAACAGCCTACATCAGAGGTTCCCCAACTTTTATACCTTGCGCCCGCCTTAAAACATTTTATAAATTACACGCCCCCTTCCAGAACAAGTGCAAGCAAACGGATTTGACATAAAATTTAGCTACGAGTATACATTTTTTTATAATTTAGTATATATTATTCATTTAATTTAAAAACTGTAATAAAATATACGATTCATACTTGGATTAGTGGGATGGATGTCGTTGCTTCTGTGAACATGATGTATCATACCGAGGTTGGAATTTCAAGGTTCGTCGTAGAAAGATACTGTTTTGATGACTGCCATTGCTTAACTGCCTGAATCAAGTGAAGGACGTTAAAAATGTTTCTCCATGTTTCATTAAAAGGACCCCCGGGGGATGGGGGCACACTTTGGGAACCTCTGGCCTACACCCATTCTTCGAACGGAATCCAAATACGTGATCCCACAGTTGGAATGTCCAAAAGCAGCGTCTGTCTTAAATCGGGCCACTGCGTTCAGTTATTAAACGGCGTTAAGTCTGAAAGTGGACCATAATTTCTCAGCACATTGTATCGTGATAGGATATCACCACCAAAACTGTTGTTTTACAAAAGGTTTGCAACTGAAGGAAACAATTCGTACGGAAAATGGTATAATGTTTATAATAAATAAATAACTTTCTGTTGGAAAAGGCGTTGCCCTTACCACATAACCAAATGGCTAATTAAAATGAATGAAATCGCTGTGCTTTGAAAAGCCCGCTACGTCACTCTATGCCGTGATGGCTGAATCCAGTCCACACCCTCAAGCCGTGAGACCCGTCTATTTCAACGTTTGGTAACGCGTAAGCGACGCCCAGCGTGTACCCACCTGTACAGTGCACAAGGTTTTCGTTAATATTCTCAGAACAAATCACTGGCAATGCAACGCCCGTTCTTCGAAGCCAACGCTTTTAGGCCTTCACAAGCTTTCCCTCATGCAAGAAGTGTTAGAACTCTCGCCTTTCGACAAGTTATTAATGTTCTACAAACAACTTGCAAAAATGTGTGAATGCAGAAGAATAGACGTTACAAAACAGCCCTGGGTTTAATGTTGCACGACGTACTCGCAGGTGGAACTTTGAATGTACAATAGCAGCGAGACAGAACAAAGCTGCGACATTAACGAAGGTTTAACACATCGTGGAGAAAGATTTTTACTATTCTCTCTGATAATATCGACTGAAAAGTAAAGACAGTTGTTACGAAGTACCACTACCGTATTAAACTCAATTTCTGTACCCTTAACTATGTAGAGTTACGGATGGGTAAAATGGGCCTTCATCGAGATCAGATTGATTCTGTCTCTCCAATGACCTGACCACAAAACCCGTCCACTTCATTCGCAATCTTATCAGTGGATAAAAAAAATTGCGTTGGTCCCTACGTTCATATAATTACAGGTCGTGTAATTTGAAATCCCGCAAAATCATCATCATCGTCGTTGTTGGTGTTCTATCAAATACACTTTCTGCTAAACATGGCGAATGCATCTCATAAACCGAAATTATAAATATTTGACTTATACATTAAAACTTAAAAGTAAAATGATACATATTTAAAAGTGCAAATAACAAAATTGTCTGATAATCATCTGCGTTTTTAAAAAGTTTCTTCTTGATTTCAACACAACTCAGTTCTAAGACTATTAATCTGGACCCCTTGTGGTGTACCACGGGTTAGGGGCAAGGATCAATTGGCCCGGTGTGCGAGCGAGATCGGCGGAGAGACGGTCCAGGAACGCGTACTGATGGTAAAGGTGAACGACGACCTTCGGCGGACGCCTAGCGTCCATTCACTTGGAACATTTTTGTTTTTTGTTTTTTAAAAAAATCCCTTTTCTTTTACTGTGAGGTGGGACAACCCGTAACTCTGCTCTGGCTCGTACTACGTCGTCATATTCACCTGTCATTCATAAACAAATTACGCGTTTCCATGCCTTCTGAGCATACGAATCATGTTACCTGGAAATTTTTATCAATTTAAACCTACCACAGCGCTACCACGGTTCAAAGGACGATATAATTCAACTGGCAGCTAAAGAGGAAAGTTCATATTCCTTGTTTTCGTAATCGTTCTCAGTGCTGCCAACAATCCTTGCGAGGAAAAAGTATATTTTGTTGTAACTTTTCATTTTCTGTGCTGTAGGAATAGAAACGGATGCAAACAAGACGTGATTGTTTGTTACTGTCCATTAAAAGCGTGAGTGCGTGCGTGTATATATATATATATATATATATATATATATATATATATATATATATATATAAACCGCGTGCTTACAAGATCTCTCAGAAATCAATTGTAACAGGAGCATATATAATTGATAACTACACGAAAGGTGAACAATACAGACAAGTAACAGTACACTTTCTGGGATCGCGTGCCGAATCATGCATGCTACATGACAATACAAATTGTCTGTATCCGCGTCTTGTCATGATTTCATTTTTAAGTGAAGTTATGAAGGTCTGGTTGCCTTTATTATCATATTGTAAAACCACACCACATCAGACAAAAAAGCCTTGTCAATTTTAAATTTATTTCGGATCACTTTCAATTTCATGGGAGCAGGCCCTTGCAAGTCATGGTTTCTGTGTCTTTTTGTTTCTCAACGACACACCATTGTATGTTAATGTCTGTGTCGGCTCATTCTTCCTCCGGATGTCGCAAAGTACCTCCCCGCCATTGCGTCACAGCGTCGATATTTCCTGCGATTCGAGGTGGGACTTCTTTATCGTGAAAAACAAATGCAAGTACGTTCTTACCAGAGGCCAAGGCTGATGGGTAAAGGAACAATGCGAGGTATGGTCAGAAAATGGAAGAAACTGTTATCCTCTGGGTTGTTACACCACGCAACGGAGGAACTAGACCATCTCCACTTCAGCCCTGAGGACGAAGGTACAGCATCTTCCTTCGAAACATTGGAAACCACGAGACCACACGGTGTAGCAACCCGAACCACAACTTTCGCCGTCTGACGGGTGCAGATGGTGACAGACCTGCCCGCTACCCCCACGACCACCTTCACATCACCAACGCCTTAGATGTCAGGAAAATGGTGACGAATTCACACTCACGAAGCCGAGTACTTGAATAGAAATGAAAAGAAGTTGGTGGTATCCAATGGCCGCTTAAGTAATTAGATCCATAAACAGCGCTCTTCACCATAAAACCACAAAACATATAAGTAACAGCATTACTTTCGGGAGGCAGTTGCTTATGGGTGTCAAAATTATCATCTTACCACAAAGGATAAACTCAGAAGAGTAAGCGATTGAAGGATGGAGCTTCATACATTGTACACTTCACCTGATGTTATTAGGGATGCCATATGAAGCACTGGACGAGCTTACAATTTGTGGCATTAGAAATATATACAAACTTTTAATCCGGAAACCAAAAAGGAATTCACCACTTAAAATTATAGTACTATGATATTGAACACAAACTTTAATGTTAATTAATATTGATTATATTTAATAATACATTAACTATAATTAATATTGTAAAAATAATATTAAAATGTATCTTGAAGAGGGGTATGAATCGATACACCTGCCATCGGGAGAACACAATGGCTGCCTCTTGTAAGAACGGTAATAAACCTTGGAGTTCCATAAACAGCGGGAAATGTCTCGACTATGTGAGCGACTGTTAGCTTATCGGGAAAGACTCTACTCCATGGAATCAGTGGTGCAGTAGTTTGAAAAAGTGTAAGGAAATTTAACGGACAGTAATTATGGAAAAGATGTTTAAAAGCAGTCTGAAAATAAAGTGATTAAATTCGCTGAAATCCGTTCTCGTTCTTACTCAGACACCCCTGTGTACCCTGAGTGTGATTAATAAAAAAAAACAAGAAAACTGTGCACCTACTAAATTGATTCAATCGAATTCAAAATCTGCTTTCTCGAATGCTTCATTAATTTTAGAGAATATTTTACAGTTTTTATACATTTTGTGGTATAACCTCCAGCCTGGAGAATTTGATCGACAGCCTATTGAAAGGTCGAATAAAGAATTCCGAGCGATATAACTGGCTCCCTCTTTAGTACAGACATAAAACCACGTATCATTCATGGCCTGATGAGGTAGTCTGACTGCTTCCATTGACAACGCTGACCCCCGGTGTTGAAATCGACACACGTAACATTAATAACAACACAGCAGCTTATATAACCCGCGTTGGTTCTGGAGCAGGTCTCATCATAAATCTACCTGTCACGAAAGCACGAGTCTGTTGCACTGTCCTGGAAAGTGGCTGATTATAAATGAAGCTTACGAAGCGACACTTAATCAGTTTTTGAAAGCATTCTGGCGCTCTTTCGGAGCGGTGTTTGAGGAGGAATATCTGGACCTTAGACGTCAAGAACACTGCAGAACCGGGAGATTATCAATTTGTGTTCATCGCCACAAAGTACTGAGGCGATCAAAAGGAGGACTGTGAGATGACGGAAAATGAAAGACGCGTCACGACACAAGAAACGCGCACAAAATTTTGATCTGTAAACATGCAGGGGAATAAACTAAGAAACCTTGCCGACGAGGTTGAAAAAAAAAGTTTGGACTGAATTACATTAACTCAGGACAATGTCTGTTCACACTAATAAACATTCGAGTTTCCTGACCAGCTGAGGAAGGACTCTGTGCACCGAGATAAGAATTTGATTTGAATAAAAGTCTGTACAAATTTATGAAAAGAGTAAAATACGGCAGTCAAAGTAAGACTCCACATAATAAGTAGAACAAATGTCGATAAACAATTTTAAAAAATTCCAATCCACACTTCTCCGAATTCATACGCCACCATTCAAGATACACAACCTATGATACTAAAGCAGCGTGGTTGAATTAATTACTTAATAGTTACTCAGTCAATCGTGAATATGATGTGAAAGGTGGAGCCTCGTTCCCGAGCAAAATCCTGAAAACTCTGTACTTGAAGTAAACACAGGTTTTAACACCCGTCAGAGCCATGTGACAAAGTCTGACAGAAGCCAAGATAATCCAGGCTTTACAGAACCCCGTTTTGCCAACGCCTGGCGCCAAACCACGACGACGTACCCACCCCCGTCTAACCGAGGCTGACGCCAGGTTAACACCCAAAGATACAGATTCTTGTCTAAGCTGCGAGAGGTAAACGACCCAAGGACAGATGTTCCAGATGCAGGAGGATGGAAACAGCTGAGGACGCTTGTTCGATACAAATGTCTGTCAGGGTTAGTTTGGCGTTCGAGCCGGCATATCGATTCGAAACTCCCGCAGTTGTTCCGGTACTTGGCGCCGATTCATTTCCGTTCATTTCTCCGGTCTTTAAAAAATGCACGCCTGCCTATTCACTTGAAATCTGTGCCAGTTGTCCACAGAATTAATATGGATAAATTCCATTAAAATCCGATTAACGCTCAGTGCGAGTCTCACTTCATCAAAATCCTAAAATCAGAGCTTTTAACATCACTGGTTTAATTTATTCATTGATTTAATGAATCCCTCAAAATAAATACTACTTACCATGGAAACTACGAAGTTAAATTAATAATCTGCATGTACGGCTAAACTGAAATACGAAATGTCCCTTTAGACAGCTCTAGGATAATATTTTTGGATATTACCCATAGCCTGTTAAAACAAAACGACGTTTCGGAGACTAGGTCCTTCTAAGGGAATCCACAGAGTAGGAGAACTTTTATCTCCCTCATTTTACCTGATGACGGAAAGAGATCCAGTCCCCGAAAAAGTCGTGTTATGAGAATCAGCAGGAGATGGGTAATGTCCAAAATTTTTAGCTAAAACCATTACAATACACCGTCATCACCATTCTTTACAATTATCTAATGAGTTTTGTTAAAATTTTAATTTTCCCAAACCAACACGACACTAAAACCTTTCGTTGTATAACAGTAAACGAAAATTCTATGTCGACCAAAGCAATTTTATGCAGAAATGATAGTCAATTACTGCAGTTCTCACATAATAAGGTCGAGTTGCCGCCATATCAGAATTCCTTATTTGTGGTTTATTAATAACGCTGTCCAATGACTAGACGCCACGTGTACTCTGATCAGTATCGCTGATGACAGTTCAAAGCCAACAAGAATTGATGGCCAAACCATTGCATGCCGTTTCAGGAAAATCTATGCATTCGTGTCTGCACTACAGGAGTAGGTATTTAAATCGGTATAAGGGCAGACAGGCATGTTAACTCACTTCCTTAACGAGAAATCGAACATCGAGATCGATTCGTATTCGGGACGACCTGCCTTTAAATCTCGGCCCGGAGGACCTGTTATCCTCCTGACACATTTGTCTCGCCTTCCACAGTTCCTCGAACAAAGTCTTGGGATAAACAATAAGCAAGACAAGACCGCTCCCTTCCAAATCCTAGCCAATTCATCATTCCAGCTCTATTAAAGACACGCAGCTGGAAACTTCCGCTAACAAAAGAAACAAAGGTTTTACACATAAGAACATGCAAGATTAAAATTCTTCGGATGTGCTGCATATACACCCAAATCGACGTGGATTTTTATCAGAATTAAGGAAATTGCTCACAAATGCTGTGCGCAATACAAATGATGCCTACATACACCGTTGAAACAACAAGCGGTAGATGACAGCAGCAATGCATAATATTCCTCTTAGTTACAAGAGCATAAATGCCTACGGCGGGATTCGAACTCACAACACCAATTATACCAACCCAAGATCTTCACCCTTTAGACTGTGCAGTCACCGGAGTCATTTAAGAGTCATTTCGTGTTGCTGACGTAAATAAACGTATATAATTTCCGACTGTCAATCAGTCCCACCCGCCCTGTTTCTTAGAAACGACACGTGGTACAAAAAAAAACTGGTAAAAGAGTTTCCTCGTTTAGAGAAAACCCGGGAGGGAAATTTGGATTTTTTCCGATTTGAAATTTACACATGGAGCGTTTCTCCCAAACGACAGGACGTATACACGTGATTAGTACAAATAAATAATTCTTCTGGAACAAAAACGCTGCGAAAATCATCCTCTTCTTTACATTTCGAAAGCTGGGACAAAGCTGAACAAAAATTTATATCCGACGTAGAAAGAGGCGTGTATATTTCGGATTTCCCGTTACATTTCAACGTGCATTCCTAATCGGCCTACCGTAATTCAGAAGGCTACTACGAATTTATTCTAACTGAACTCCACAGGACACAGGACAGATCTTCTGCTGGTCCTGTTTCCTAGTGACGGCACCATCTGCATGTAAACGGTACTGTCGACGTTTCGGAATATTCTGCCCTGTCCTTCGCCTCTAACGGGCAGGGGCAATGCCTCCAAAGCGCCGGCAATTTGGCTTGCATGTGCCATCCAACAAAGAGAATAATGAGGAACGCTGATGAAAGCAAGAAATGTTCCGTAATATGAAGTGCTGACCTCCCAATCAAGAGACGGAAGTAATTAATACCACGGGTTCAGCGACCCATCACCCGGTAACTTCGAGCAGCGACTCCCACCAAGCAATGATCGATTAATCGCAACACAAAAGGTGTCAATGCCAACTGATGATAAGCAAAAAGTAACGCCCTCTGTACTCATTATGATGTAACACTGATTTCCAGCAGAAGAGGTCTCACACGAAGGTCAGACGTTTCTTCACGTGAGGAACACGGCGCTGACAGACGTGGAAGGGATCGCCATTGTGCCTGAGGAACGTTCCGTTTAACTACTTAATAAGGAGTTCAAAAAAGTCATCTTTTTTCGTGATGACTTGAAGCAGAGATCGGTATTGAGTACTGTTATTTGAACCACGTACTTTTAGAATATTTAATATTTTTGACTGAAATTGTACGAAAATAAAATGATAATGAGAACCAGCGTCTAAGCCGATTTCGTGACCGCGATGCTTCGACTTTTAGGCATAAAAACAACTCCATGGAACTACGTCCTTCTTCAGGAAATAATCGACTTTCCCGGAATTCATGGCCGTGGTCTCTGAGACAAACAAAGCCATTGCACACCATAAAAACCTATCTCCAAGATACATTTATTATGTTATTCATTCTTATACTTCCATATCTGCCCATAAGCTGGCAGCTTATAAACATTATTTCATACGACAATTCACTGTAACATAAATGCGCTGTGACGTAACACATAAAAACAACAGAAAAGCCCAACAGTCCTGTGCAGGCACAGATATCAGACAATTACCACTCAGGCTTCGTATTCGGGAGTTCCGAGGTTCGATTCTTGTCCCAGAAGCCGGCGGAATTTCAAATCAGGCCACGACCATTTCATTTGAAATTCTTCACACTCCATCATGTAACTGTGGGCACAACGGACGCTGTTCAAACTATGCAGACGACAAAAACGTCGCGAGATAAGCAAAGGAGAGATACTGGTGTTGTTACCAAAGACATAAAAAAATTAGAAAAAACCATAGGCTATAGGCCGACTATTTTCCTTCAGATATAATATACCGACAGCATCCATTTCGCCCATCTCAGTTCGCGACTTCCGCCTCTCTTGTAAGAAGGAACTCGACATTCCTGCAAACTGCACGAGCCACGTTGTTGACCGACCGAACAATGAATTAATTCCTGGAACCGGGTCTTACCTGAGTAGCCAAGAGTTATTCAATTGTTCCAGAAAAGTTAGTTACCGTCTCCATGGAGATCATCGTCACTGGATCCGAGCTGAAGACCTGGCCCGTTCGAAAATTGCATGAATGACACTGCTTTACAGTTAGGCACATTCAGACTCTCGGGGCTCTTCGTGCGAGGAGAACGACAAACATGGCTTTCTGACTAAAAGAACATGTGATCGACTCGTCAGTTGCAACTGCACATCGCAAAGATAACCCAGCGATCATTCTTAATTACAAGCACTGAAACTTGGTACATGCAAATACAATAATCTAGTCTACGTCAGAACGACGGAGTGCCTGTGTAAAACCAGTACGGAAAAGCGCAAAACTTCTGAGTTCTTGCACCGTGCAGTCTGGCATAAATTTACAAAGGCATCGCCCTGATGATGGACGCAGCAAACACCTCTGAAACGTCTACGATATTACGCGACGTAACAACCCAGGAAACAGCCACATTCTTTCTCACTGGATGGAACATAAGATATACGCCACATATGAGGTACATCGCACATGACAATGAACCCCAGTCCACCTGCTTCGACGTCCTGTGCGCTGGTTCACAAAAACTACTACCGAATGTTGAAACTCGTTCTGTAAGCAAATGTAAACACGACTGAAGAATGTCAGAACGGTAGTGAAGATGTCTCCTACTTTTGACACTGGCTGTGAGGGGAAGAATCCGTCTTAAAGAACTGAAAGAAAGTCAAATATTGTCTTTGCATCTTGTAAATGAGTGTCTTGTGTGAACGTCCTATTCATACAATGCAGCACATGTTTTGATCCTGCAAGCCTCGTGTCCCAAATCTTCTGTTTCCTGTACAGATACCAACTTGAAGCAACGAAACTAGGTTACGTCCACACGTATTATGAGGTTAAGGACGCAACGCCTCGACTCTCATAGCCGGAAATAGGCCTATATCGCAATTGCCCTGACATTAAATACCCTAGGTGATTGGTGAAACCGAATGCAAACAAATTTATAATAGATTCAAATCGGGAGAGTTTTTAACGCTGTGGCATTTCAAATTAAAGAATGTGTAAACGAAATAATTTACGTCACGTCTCTGTATTACGAGTCAACACTTTTTAGCTGGCAAATTGACATTTCGAAATGAATTATAGGGAAGGGCACGAATTCTGTTAAACATTTAAGGATAAGCTACGTCACCTTCCAATCGGGTTGGTGATGGTTCAAATGGTAGCGATCAAACGTACAGAACATTTCGGGCTTTCTCGGAACATTCTATTTACGCAGAGAAAAAGTTATTCATAAGTTGGGCTCATCTTAAGCTCGTGACACATTCGGGCTCCGGAAAAAATCCTACCGTCTTGATTTCCTCGGGCATTTTCGTAGCCCCCCGCCCCCCCCCCCCCAAGGAAAAAGTTCGAGATACCACTTAGAAGCCCGGCATCCGATATCTTTGCACCTTTTCTTAAACGTCAAAATAACATCAGAAGTCCTTTGGGCGTCGTTAAATAATTCATATACGGATTACTGCCATGTATACATTAAAATTAACATGTATTAACCCTTTGAAGCCGAAGATCGTCTGAATATTATTTATGAATTCAGTCCGTACCGCGAAGAAAACACTACACCACACCATTACGAAAATCAGCTGGTTAACCCTTTGAAGCCGAAGCTCGTCTTCATAATATTTACGAATCCAGACCGTACCGCGAAGAAAACACTACACCACACCATTACGAAAATCAGCTGGTTAACCCTTTGAAGCCGAAGCTCGTCTTCATAATATTTACGAATCCAGACCGTACCGCGAAGAAAACACTTCACTTAACCATTAGAAGTCGAATCAGGCGGTACCACATAAGATTTAACAAAAGAACATCCCGGTGAAAGCCTTAATGATACGATAGTGCGGGTAACATATCTGAAGATAAACTTCGAACTCGGGCCAAATTCTACCTCCGAGTCATAAGACCTCAAGAAGGGCTTCCTACAGAGATATTTTACCCTGCAAAACATTGCAAAACCTTCAAGAATCGACAATGCTTATCCCCCAGTCAGTCTTTCCGCTGCATAGAAAGTATTATAAAGTTAATTTTACGTGGCAGAAGCTACTGTGACTGACTTCTTCCAGACAAGGCAGAAAAGTTGAAAAGAAATTGTTACAGCGGCAGTGGCCGAGCGTACTCTTACACTGGGGATCAAAGGTCCCATTTCCCGCTCGAGACACGGACGTACGTTTGCATTATCTTATGTTATCGTGTGTACGTAGAAGCCACACAAAGCGTCGATCTAATCTCCCCTCCAACAAGTCACATTACGTCTCAGGACTCGTCGTTTCAGACCGATCTTAATCGAATCAGGCCTGAAGGCTCAAGAATCAGCGTATATTAATAACCGATGTGTGAGAGCAAAGACAAGACAGACTAAAGGTTTGGATAACTGTCAAGGTTAGGCGACCACTCCGAAGGCGTGAGACGAGACGAGACACTTGATTCAGTTTTCGTTAACAAAGTCAACGGAGGACTTGCCTACAGAGGTTTATGGCGAATATCTGATTCCATCAAGAACCATCGAGGTTGAAATAAGTGACCCAAACAAATCAGTTCGTCTTATATATTAATCGGTGAGTGCGGGAGTCTGATGACTGACCACGACACACCCATCCCATCGTCCTTGGTTTTATCAATCTCAAATATTCCGTTTACTGCAATGTCAGTAGCTCAGGCGGTTAGACGGCGGAGTGACTTCAAGATCAGTGACGTAGGTTTTTCTCCGACTTCGTGTCCCCCAGGTAAACCTGCTCCGCCATTGGTCACACTCGTCTGTCTACCCCACGAGACGTGCACCACAATATCATATTAATATCTTACCCGGTACCCAGCTGGTCTCTGCGTAAGAGTAATAAGCAGTGGCTAAGAAAACTGGTCTGTGTAACACACAATTAAAGATAAGGTTGCCATGACGACATGGCAGAATGCACCTGTGTTATAAATAAAATTATATTTCGGCTACGAATTCGGAATTCGGCCTGGAGCGCGTTGTCACGTTCTCACTTCGCTCTACATCTGTAAAGGAACATAATTCCGGTTCTAAACTTCTACATGGGGACTCCCCGGCCTTTAAGCTTCGCTGATGGTAGGCGCGACTTGTAATAAAATGGCCGAATTTCGTAGTACGACGTCCAGACACTAATTTCGATCAATAAAAAGATTTAACAACACGTGTTAGGGTCTAGTTCTCCACAGCAGAGACGACGTTCATCTGGAAAACATAATTTACTCTGATTTGGACACAATCGTTCTCACCATTGAAAGGAACGTTACGGACTGAACAATTTCCTACTTGAAATGTCTGGGAAGACGTAAATTTAATTACAAACGGAAGGTTTGATTATGTAAGCGCATTTGCTCCAAGAGCGTTTAGATTTGAAAACCTGTGTAATTAAATGGTTTTCCTTGTTCGAAGACTCCACTTAGTGAAACATGGAAGCAGACGGACGGAGAAAGAAGTTATGTTGGGGGCAAACGACTCGTAGGACGGCTTCAATGTCAACAAATTCAGTCAGAGACAGGAATTTTTGTTCACGAAAGACTCGAAGCATGAAGCGAATTAAAACGCACTCAAAATTAAATCATCGTGGTAGAATTAAAGATGCGGGAGGCGAGATGTGAGTGATCTCTTCCGGGCGTTTACAAATCGCTCTAAATCTTTTGCTTCGAAGCACAAAGAACCGAGAAGAGTTTGGATTTCTTGTTTGGTTCTCTGTCAAAATCAGATTCGAAAAATTTTTCGCACTCATCTGTCGTCTTGATCTATGTTACAGCCCCGGTTACACATACGAAGTCATTGATCTCAATATTCCGATCCAAGGTAAGTGAACTGCCACTTACCTTCGCAGGAAGTGAAGGGTTGCTTCTTCAGAGCGTTGCCAAGGCCACAGAACTTCAGTGACACTTTTTTTATACAAAGAATTCCCTTTCAATTTCAGAAAATCCCAGAACTGCTACACAGACTCGAACCGGCGATCTGCTGGCATGACGTTGGGCAGACGACGACGACGGCGGGAGGCTTGCTGGCGTCGGTCCAGGACACAATCAACCACGCGCACAAATCCTACTTATTTTTTGGGAAAGTCCACCACACAGCCCCAAGACACTTAGATTCTGCCCCACTTACGTTTAAGATGTACGAGCACTCGTCTCACCTAAACGCGTATACAAAACCTAATTACAAATCAAATGTTAAAAAAAGTTGTGTTGTAATTCATTACGTCAGACTATAATTAACACGAATTTCGGTTCCGTATGCAAAGTGCAATGCAGAGATAGACCGCAGCTCAAAAGTTACATCAAACTCGTCCTCCCACGGACACAGAACAACTTTTGTTTACACTCGGATGTACTAATCGCCGACAGAAGAAAACGTCGTCGAGTTGAACAGCCGCTGTTCCTTGACACTGTGTGGGCGTCTCGAGACTGCAAAACACCACGTACGCCGTGCGCCTGCGTACTCGGCCAATGCCATAGCAGTTATAACCACGGCTCCCTGCTCGCACACGGCAAACCATCCACACTGACTGCTATTGGCTCCTGCAACCTCGCCCTCAGCTCGCACTGTTGCCACACAACTCCTTCTGGTCCATTGCTCCCCTGCGTCCGAGCATCGCCCACCTCTAAAGACAATTCTTTCCTGAACACAGAATGCCGGGTTCGGAAATTAAACTATTTGACGGAAACCTGCATAATTCGAGTCACACAAACTTCTGTAGAGCGACAGTTTCTTTGGCTTTTGCTGGCCAATCCTTTGACGACACCTTCAACGCAACAGAACTTGGTCTCGTTAAAGATCCTCATTATGCACGGAGTCCCACTTAACGCGCGACCGAGTACCAGGAAGTGCGTACAACATCAGGTGGGTTCCGAGTTCCTTGGAACCTGTGGGAGAAAGGTTGCGAGCTATCTGGTCGAAAATATGGTTTTTGCTGTCAACCAAACATAATTCGGGTAATAATGTGACGGGATATGGAACTCGCATCCCGACGACGATACATGTAAAATGTAGACCCTGAAATCCTGGAGGAAAGAGACCACTTACAAGACCTAAGCAGACGCGGGATTAATATTAACAAGTCTCTTTCACGGACTAACAAAAAAAAATCCATAGTAACAGACACACAGAAGGCAAATTCCGTCTTGCTGACGGTTTCAAATGCTCTAAATTTCTAATGCCAATGTATCCGTTCTCGGGACGCCTTTAAAGGGTTACAGTAACTGGCTGTGAGGATGTGGATTGGATTCAACTGGCTAAGAATGATAGCTGCAGGTGTTTTCTTGTTAACAAGCTGATAAACCAGGGGAGGGGGGGGGGGTAACCGTAACGCACGGTAAATCTCCTGAACAGCAGCGCCACAACCAGCTTATAAGAAACTCTCTTCCAGAAATTACTTAGGTATTCGTGAACACAGCAACCAACACTTTACTCTAAGACTTCGTCGAAACATTGCCAATACAAAAATACGGGGGAGAGGCATTTATTTTCACTTGAGCAAAGGCACAGATTTAGATCGACTGTGGCCAAGGCTGCAGTAAAACTTCCAATTTACCAGAGAGATTCAATATATTACCACTGTTGAAAAATTAAGACTTGCGTAGGGCCTATGAGCCTATTTGTTCTCTCACGCAAACGCCTAGGTTCCTGAATTTAAACCTCACACTTGTGTAGACGATACTGAATTCCTATAATTACTACGTTCAACGTTCCTGCCTTTCAGTTTCCTTAAACACAACGTCCTACCGAAACCACCAGCTCAAATTCAGATGTTTGCCCTGTTATTCAGTTTGATCTTTTCTGTCCGAGCCAACGAAGAATCACGGAATAAATATTAAAGTTTGTTTAGAAATGTTTAAAGGCGTAAGGGTTTAGAAAACGTCACATATCATGTCAAGTTACGTAGCTACTACAATTCTTAGTTGGAAATATCATTCAAGCACCAACAAACGAGGTCGGTTTAAGAGAAGTTCTAAGGCATTCCGGAAGTAAACCACGTGACAATCAGTCCCTAACTGATTCAATAGGGAAATAAAAGTAGGCTCATACGACGTCTAGTGGCAGCTGTTGAGAGCAATTGACGTCTGTGGTTCAATTACGTATAACAGGATCATTGATCCGGCAGTTCCTCTGGAGTGGTTCTCAGAACTGGGCACGAAACTCGTGAATCGATTCATTGAGCGCTGATTTTTTTAAAAATATTTCTGACTGTATACAGACGTCTGTTCTGAAAGAAGACGCTAGCTGAAGTTTTGCAAAGACATTAACGGTTAAGATTTACCGTTAATTAGCATCCTTAATTATAAAGAATACACCCGAAGTACCGAATATATTTTGACTTTTATTTACTTTGCCGTGCTTTTGATATCAGTTCGCGTGATCTGACCTACACTTGAGACACGTAAGGTCTGCTGGAATATAAAACTTGTTAGAGGGGGCATTAGAATTACAGCCCCCCCCCCCCCCGATTCCGTCCCGTTCTACGTTATGGGACGACAGAAATTACATGTACAAAACAGTATTTTAAAATTTACCACCCGTGTTTAAACTCAAAATTTAATTATTTCAAAGTCCTGAAGGTAACAGGCCTACTTGCTACTGCCAGACTCAGTTTCTGACAAAACAAAAGAATAATAAGAAGAGTTGAGGCACTTCACCAACTGTTAACCCATTAAAGCTCAGTTGGTAACTATATGTACCACCCACTGTAACAGTGACTGAGTGTGCATTCTGTATATATGGATTTGGTACGATTTTCAGAGTAAACGGCTGACTTGATCGAGATTTTTCCTTTCATATTTTTCGCAATTCATTATTTAGTAATCATTCGACGCTACAACGCGTGTGGTACTGACATAACACACGCACGTGCGTGCGTGCAAGCCAGAATCGAATGTACGAGAACGGGGAAAAGTCAAAATGGAACACAAGACCAGATGAAAGTGGAATGTTAATGCAGCTCTTAGAGACAGGCTATTGACAGTTGTAATGAAGAGTGGAGCCTTTTTTTTACTTCAATTGCTACGGCAATTAACATTTGAACTCCTAAATGAAAGCTATTTATACGAATGCTTAGATAAAAAAGCCTCTTAAGTATTCCTTCAATCACGTCGCATGTGGTTCCTCGTTAGCAGATTAAAAAAGGCACGTGTTTATTACGAAACACGCCCCATCGAAGTAAATATTATCGGATCGAACAGAGAGAATAACGAAGCCATGATGTATTGCATAAGCACAAGGGTGACTCTGCTTTTACGTACGCAGCGTATTTGGAACAACACAGCCCACGAACGATTTAACTCGTGGTGGCTAAATAAGGGGCGGTTTATTTATGCAAATTAGATATGCAGAGGCCAGACTTCACCAACGATCTCGACGTAACTTCGACGAGATATTGAAATAAAAAGAAAACTCCGGAAGTCAATTACGAGGTACAGAGTCCGAACAGGGAAACCTTAGAACTACTGAAACTGTTGCATAATAGCCGTTCTTATTCTTTTATAGAGATCCGAAAGTTGGACGTTAACAGAAAATTGAGTCTGCTCGCCGTGTAGTCTGTTAAGTTACATAGGTGATTACTGCCTCCATCATCAGGGCGATAACTGGCACATAAGCACCTCTGAAACGTCCACAAACTCGTAACTGACTACACGGCGCAACAACCCAGAGGACAGCCATCTTCAAACTCACAGCCGTGAAAACCTCAAATCCTAAACAGCGATAAATGTTATTTAGAAGATAAAATTAGACTGACTCTTAGTCATAGTATTTTAGCTTAAGTTGTAATTAATAAAAATTTTCCCGTAATACTAAACTGTTCAAAAGACTCCCTTACTCATTTCATCTCCCAGGTGTCTCGCTGTAAAGACCAACGTGGCAACACCGCTCTCCTGAGACCCATCCTCTCTGGAATGCACCTGGCAGCTCTCATAACGAAACGGACACGTGGCCAAAGGAACAAAAGTACGGAATCAAACCCGTTCGCTCGTTAACTGTGCAGATCCGCGGCAGAACGGAGCTTCGAAAGGCGACGCTGAGTTCTTCCACCAATGGGATCGACGATCAGGGAGACCTTGAACGAAACTTTTGAATGAACCGTTACTGATCCGGTAACAGCGGAACCTCGAGACGTGGAAAAGATCGTGGCCAACTGCCTTAATTTCCTCTTACTGTTCCTTAAATAACAGCTTTTCTGTTTCGTTCTACCATCGGTCAGCTGAAAGGCGTATTATTCGTGTTGCAACAAGACGAGAGTCTGTCTCTGAAACTGTGGACGCCAACGGGCCCACGTAACAAACAAACAGACTCAATAACGAACTGCTATTAGCCAGTACTCGGCTGTAACTTTCCATGATTGGCTGATGTCGTACATATTAATAAATTAACAGATTCGACTCAATTCTATTAAGTTTTTGACGATGGTGCGTTGTTGAACAGAATGGGTCGTAATGAATGATTCAATCGGAATCTAATCGCGGCTTACAAACTATGCGTCCCCCAAATAAGACACGAACTATCAAATCAACTGTTGAATGCAGTAGTCAAGTTTCTGCCTCCAGTAACAGGTACCACGAAGTAATTGAGTTTAAGAGCGGGATACAGCAACTTACAGTAGTAAACAAGACCTGGGATCCGAAAATTCTCACTTCGTAAACATTAACACTATCATAACAATTTCGGTCGAATCGCGGATCGTAGTTTGCAAACCCCTAACCTAACGCCCATCACCTCAGGTCAAACCTAGCAGAAATCGCTCTTTTAGAACAAGTTGGAACAAAAGTCTTTACAAAGACACAATTCCCTCGCATTTCTGTTACTCAAAGATGATGGTCAGACGATTAATACGACCCCAAACAACACCCGCTGAGTTAGCTTTGTCCTATCAGGGGCGCCAGCTTTCGCTGTCCTGTTCGCAATCCAGGGCCGCAAAAGAACCCGATTCCTCCAGCTTCGTGTAGTTGGTCGGATTCATGACCCGTTGTCGTCCAGTCTCACCAAGTTCCCCGCAAATAAATTGTACGAACAGATAGGTCCGTTCCACGATACAGACGCATGGTTACGACCGGAGGACTCTCTGAGAAGCCACGGATTACACTCCCGGTTACTCGGAGTCTAGGTATTATTTCTCGTCGACACATGCCCGGGGGTGAACAAACAGGGTCGCATTCCGATGTAAATTACAGTATTCTGTCCAGAGAACATCTCAATTTCACATTCCCCTGAAATAAGTGTGGAAAGATTCAGGGCCCAGGGCTCACGGGCGCTCTGTGATCACACTCGAGAAAATTCGGACTCCCTCGAGCTAGGGTGACGTCAGCGTTGTCTCCGTCAGTGCGGTCACACTGCAACCGCCTCCAGCCGAAATCAACCCAAGTCCGTGCTTCAATGCGTTCTTCGGCAAAGCACAAAGTCTACTCGGAAGTGGTCGCCGTTCAAGCATGGCATTCAAAACACCCCCAGTTCAATCCTAGCAGCTGCCATTAGCATCAAAATGCAAAAGTGACACAGAACCTGTCTATATAACGGAGACGATTACGAAATATTCTGTAGTTCCATTGCTGTAAATTATCGTCCTGATGACGGGAGGCAGTTCCTCCGAAACTTCAGAGAATATCTATTAGACTATAAGACGCAACTTTCCACAAGACAGTCATCTTCACACATGTCGCCGTCAGAACCTGAAATATCAATCTGAATACTGCATTAAACTTCAAGACAATTTACGTCTTCACTGTGTGGTGCTGAATTCTTCAGCTCGAAATTGTTTATGGTATGAACATCCGGCGCATTGAAAGGACCTAATTTTCAAATACTTCCATAGTATACAGTCTACGTCACAAGGATGACAGAAATTTGTTATGGTATAATATTAAATATTGTAAATGCTGGAGTCATTTAACAAATACCGGTTAAAAACGAATACGGAATAAAAAGTCTGCAGTCCAGTTGACTGAAAATATTCAAAACCTATTTGTCTCTGAGTAAAAGTACTAATAGTTTAAGATCACTTAGAAACAAACAATAAAGGAATACAGATACTCTGTGCCTCTAATAAGAAGCAGATAGCAGTCATTTCATGTTAATTTATGATTCTTTAACTTCGCTCTGTGCGGGAAGACAGAAGCCGACCGAAATCAGACAACAAAAAATTCGATCGTCAGTTGGAGTCAGATGAAACATTGTTCATAAATATTTACAATCACCATATTGAATTCCTGTGAGGTAAAATAAGAGAACAAAAGGGAAGCAGCAGAATTTCCAGTTATACTGTGGAACAGAGAACACAGCAACTTAATTCCAAAACAAAACCTTACAATTCCTCAGATAAACGTAAACACAAAGGATTTCCAATATGCATGAGTTTTCTTAGGTACGTTCGTTCGTCAGTATGTAATCGTAGTGATAAAAAAAGTAAAGGTAACCCGCTACACGCCATTCAGGCGCTTGGGGGGGGGGGG
Source organism: Zootermopsis nevadensis (assembly GCF_977971745.1). NCBI lineage: Eukaryota > Metazoa > Arthropoda > Insecta > Blattodea > Termopsidae > Zootermopsis > Zootermopsis nevadensis. The sequence goes on from NW_028259143.1 coordinate 17,929,227, forward strand.
AGAGGCGACTAATTCTCAACCTCGGCACTAGATGGAGGCGATTGGTCAGCATCACGGATATCGGCGAAAGCCACTCCCTCAATTACCACTTAATAAAATATTTTTCTTGTACTGAACGCATTTCACACTGAACACTTAAGAAGTAACCACGCACTTCTCCTTGTGGCTGACAACTCTCCACCGAAGTCCTGAGAATATGCATCGTCTAGATGGACATTACGCAAATGTTCATGAACGTAACTCATACATCGTTAAGTACTGAATCAGCATTCTGACACGGACGCGCGGAGAGGCACAACGCCGAATGCAAAAACGCGCTGAGCTTCTTGGGTTATTGTCTTGGTGGCACCTCGCACAGAAGCGTGGGACAGCGTCACCCACCCCGAAGCTATGAACGCGACAATCGAGCAGAGAACACAAGAGAGCGCTTCAAGCAGTGCTTGAAAGTCGTCATCCGATGAAAACGAATATCACAAGTTTCGGTGGGAAAGATCTACCCCCAAATTCAGATTTTAAGTACGTATAATGTACCTTCTTCCATCTACGCGGCTCGTAAGTTGCTACAGCTGTTTTGCGAGCCGAGGGACGTCAGATTTTAAGGGTTTCGTAGACAAACGGAATTATTACAATTAGTGTGATGGTCAAATCAAGGTTAGAGCCGCTCCTCGGTAGACACTCGAATCTCTCCGGGTTGTTCACGGCATGTTAACTGCCGACAACTAGAGGCTGCCGCTACTGCTGAATATTTTACACTCCTTTATTTAGTTGAGAACAATACAGATATTAACTGGCTTTAGACGCAAGAAGATGATTTCAGAATTGTATTAGACTTGCATTGCCCACTAACATTCATCTGCTGAGTGACAATGAACCACAAAGCCTAAACTGACTTTCGACATATTAAAGTTATGAAAAGTTAAAATTTTGAAAAGAAATTAAAGAAATTCGGATTAATAAAATAATAAGAAATTAAATAGCATGATTAAATTATCTCAGCAGATCTAATTTTGACCATTACAACGTGATAATACTGGCAGGATATGGTTCTTTCAAGCGGGAAAAAAGTCAGGCACACAAAATTTTACGCGGAAAACACAAGGACGTTTCCAGTGTGTGTATTGTGTGTTAAAACTACGCAAAGTGGCAAATATCATTATTCAGTTACTGTGTATTTTACACACAAAAAGGAGAAGTTATGCAACTGTAAACTTCGTAAGTTCTTCTAAACACAGATGGAAGCATTTGAGGGAAAGTTGTTTATAAAGTTTTTCTACAAATATCTCTGCCAGCTACAGAAGTTCCCAAATTAATTTCAATATAACATCTTATTCCCAAATTTCGACTGTTTCGGACTTTTTATTAAGGGGAAGACATAAGGATTGGAACTGGTAAATTATTATTATTATGCGCACCACGTGACCAAATTCTCCTTTTAAAAATACAATTAGCCTAAAGGAGATCAGACATAATGTACATTAAACTTCCATAAAACAACAAGAATTTATAGCGTAGAATTTGAGGCTTTCACGGCAGTGAATCTGAAGATGGCTGTCTTCTGCGTTGTTGCGTCGTGTAGTCTAGTGGAAGTTCACCGATTGAGGCAGCAAGAACCTCTGAAACGTCGGTGAACTTCTACCAGACCACACGACGCAACAATCCAGAAGAGAGCCATCTTAAGAGATTATAAATCGCAACATAATAGGTTTTGCAGTGTCGTTACATGTTCGTCGAACAGATGTGTGAGCACAATGAATCTTCCGACGCCCGTTTCTGCTATGTGGGTCCACCAGAGAGATGCCACACACGTGTGAGGTCCCTGGTCTAGTCCTACCCCTCACTCATGAATATGTACTGCCTACGAAACAGATCCCACAGGCCTACTTACCGCAAACGGCGAGTCTGTAATCCCTACAGACAGACAGAAAGTAATCCCCGAACTACCAAACGCTCACAGTGCAGTGTGGAGCCGTTCCTATTAGAATACGAGCAGATTTAATTACCAATAATTGTGACATAAATCAGGGTGGTGCAACCATAAAAACACAAAGAGATTCTGATGGCCTCCATGTGCAGACCACATGTTCTAAACCAAGTGCTCGGTATTACGATTCCACATCCAACACTTTTCGCACGGGGCGCACAAAACAAATGCGCACGACTGGATGGTCGTGAGATGCTTCCAAGACGCGACTGAGCAAAGAATTTTAACATTTGGATGATTCTTGTTCGTTTCCCCAATATAGGTTGACAAACAAACAAACAAACAAACAAGCAACTATGGAGCAAAATCCTTTTTGAGAAGTCTGTCAACAAATTCTATGCCTACTATGGAAACTGGAGATTCACCGTCTTATTAGCAAGCGTCAGACACTGGACTCTATCCTCAGCCTGATTAATACAGCCCGCATAACACAACTTTCCAGGTCGTTCAAACGAATTCGTCCAAATTCGGGGGCCTGTTTAATATTTCGTAACACGCAGGATTCTTTACGGCGAGGGGACTTCAAAGGTGTAGGATCACCTCTTGTCGGTTGTCCACATCTACAGGTCGCATAATTCACCGATAACCCAGATAAAGCTTCACGCCGCGGCCACAAGGACCTCCCTTACATGAGAGAAACAGCCAACGTTATAATAATTAGGCCTGCCAACTGTCTGCCCGATAAGAATACTAAGATCTTCTGTTTCATTATTCACACTGTTACGTGTATTAATAATAAACTTGAATTCTTATTCTAGTGTGAGTTCCAAAATACGTTTCACCATTAGAGTCAGCACCACGAGCAAATCAGCAAAGGATTTTAAACTAACCCCCAGCATACACAAATTCTAGTTAAGGAACACTCAAACCTGGAAGCAGGATTTGCGGACAACAAAACCTTTCTAAGAAACTGGTTCATTCGCCATTCAGCCACCTGACGCGGCTTTTTACCCGAGAGTATTTCATCACAGTAATATAACTTCGGTCCTATAAAAGGCAGGTAATTTTTTAACCAGCTAAGCGACTATTAACCCTTTGAAGCTGAAGATCGTCTGAATATTATTTATGAATTCAGTCCGTACCGCGAAGAAAACACTACACCTCACCATTACGAAAATCAGCTGGTTAACCCTTTGAAGCCGAAGCTCGTCTTCATAATATTTACGAATCCAGACCGTACCGCGAAGAAAACACTTCACTTAACCATTAGAAGTCGAATCAGGCGGTACGACATAAGATTTAACAAAAGAACATCCCGGTCAAAGCCTTAATTTTACAAGAATTGCTCTGTTTAGTTTCATAATAAAATCTCTGCCCGCCCTGTGTCTTTGGAAATAAGTGAAACTGTTCACCACCAGCAATAACTTTTGTTCAAATTTACTTCTATTCAGGAAGTACGTATATTTTATAACAGCGCAGATTCAACCTGAATATCATTCCATCTGTGAAAGGATTCATTGGTTGACAAGACTTTCTATTTTGTCCGCTAAAATATTGTTCTTGCTACGGACAGATGTGTCGTTTATACAGCCTGAAGGGAACACGAGACTTGGAAAAAGGTCGAAAGATTTTACAGACGAGTGGCTGGCTGGACCAGATTTCACACTGCGCTCCGAGCACCTGCTATTTACCGTAACAGTTCCGTTCCACACGGGAATCCATATTTTTAGTCCATTATAATTTTTTTGTAGCTCTCACCGAGGGACTTATTATAATATTCCTCCCTAGAACATCTAGGCACTGCAGAGTGGATAAATGTATCAAGTCGGATGCGCAATTGATGAATTCTTAGCAACGATTTGATAGTAAAATTACGTTGGACCAAGGCATATTTGATACAGACAGTACAAATGTTTCGTAATTTTGTTTCATTAATTTTCATTTATTTTTATTTATTTTTATTTTGTAATGCTGACATTCATCCGTCGACAATAACATCACAAAACATTTCATAAAATCCGCCATTTTTATGAGAATCAGTGACCTGAAGATGGCAGCAGAATCGAGTGCCGTGGCAGTAGAGCCAACTTTCAACACTGTACAGTCTGAGCTACTGGAAATAAATAGACTAAACCCCGTAGAAGTCCAATAGTCGACGTCAACTACATTTCTGATAAGAAAAAGTACCTCGCGTGATCTACTGATAATGTAATAGCCAATGCCCGTCACGCTTAACTGTACGAGTGCGTCGTTCGTGCGATACAGAAACATTTAAAATTATGTTCTGCACTTCGACAACTGACGGATGCTTGACTTTAGATCACCCTGTAGTTTAAAAATAATTAATTAAACTTACAAGACTGCGATTAGGGCCCTTGGGGAATTATTCTTGTTTAGAGTCAGGCCCATTGGTCATTTTGTAGCCCCAAATACTGCATCAACCGAAATGGTTACAGACGAGTAAAACGTAACAAACAAACAAACAAACAAACACATCAATCTTTCGAGTCGTAAATAACAAACAAGAGAGCGAGGCCATTAATTTCAGCTCCTTCACCAAACCAAGCCCTCAGCATTCTTCATATTACTAAGAAGCCACTCCCCCAGTGCACATGAACACAGCAGCGGACTAATATCTTAACTCTTATTGTCTGTCAACAGAGAAACTTGCTTGCGTCATAACAATGAATTTATCCTTATTAACATAATCATGACCGCCACGGTGGTCTAGCGGCTGGAGCGCTGGCCTTTTAATCCTGGGGTCTCGGGTTCGATTCCCGGCGGTGCCCGAATTTATAACTTGTGTTGGGCAAGGCCGTGGTCTAGGCAACACGGAGTTTTCCTCCGTGGCATCCCAACAATTACTCCATTCACACACAGTGAAGGCAATGGCAAACCACTTCTGGATCATCTGCCAAGAACGTATATGAACAGGTCCCAGTCCATGAAAAGGATGGAAGGATCCTGTTCATATGGACCTGTCGTCAGACAGAACACTAAATAATAATAAGATGAGGTGGTCTAGCGGTCAGAACGCTGGCCTTGTAATCCTGGGGTCTCGGGTTCGATTGCCGGCGGTGCCCGAATTTATAACTTGTGTTGGGCAAGGCCGTGGTCTAGGCAACACGGAGTTTTCCTCCGTGGCATCCCAACAATTACTCCATTCACACACAGAAGAAGGCAATGGCAAACCACTTCTGGCTCATCTGCCAAGAACGTATATGAACAGGTCCCAGTCCGAGAAAAGGATGGAAGGATCCTGTTCATATGGACCTGTCCTCAGACAGAACACTAAATAAATAACATAATCATAGATACTCAATATCGTATCTCGTTGCCTACTTTCATAGAACGGTTTATGGACGTTAACACAGCTACAGGTTAATTATAAACTTATTTAAAAACTCAAAAACTTTGTACCTAGTTTGTATGAAGGCAGGGATTTTAAATATATACCAACTGACGAACTAAAGGCTCAACGAGAGTCAAGATTTGTCCACAGTCCACTGAGTTTACCCACGTCCACACGCAGAGCGGCTAGTGTAATCAGATCTTCAGTCGCCATTACTGTTGGCCTCGGGGAAGCGGTGCCGAGGGAGTGAAGTCAGACGACCTTGACGGCCATCACACTGTGCCAACACGGCCAATTTGAGTGGATAATGCGCATCAAGAATTTTTATTACGAGAGAAAAGAATATATATATAAGTTGAGTAATACCTTGCCCAAAATAAATTTAAATAAGTGGTGTTAACCGGGATCACATCAAATGCCAAGCAGGTCCTCACATTTTGGCCTTCGTGACTAGATCAATCCATGTAACCTTTGTTTTAAAATTCGCAGATTAGACTTTCTGGCCTGTTTCGTCTCACAATTCCAACGGATCGGCCACTCGCAAGGAACGGCAATGAGCAAGGAACATGAACACGTCCTTTCATGCCCAGAGCTGGATACGAACCCACAATGCAGCGTTTCAGGACAACACGAGCGCACAGTGCGACCAACCTAACTGGCGATTTGTACTGACCAATTTAAAACTTCTAGTAAAAAAAAAGTCTCTATTAAAACAAGGCTAAATAAAAAATAGGAAAATACTTGTATAATTACATAATCAGAGATATAAAGAAGATGTTTCAAATGTAATTATAAATTATACAAAGCTTTTATGGGATGTGTACACAAATTAACCAACAGCAGTTACCATCACATTTCCTGATGATGGAGACATAGAAGACCTCCGAAACGATGGGGCTTGAATTGATAATATTTCATGCTTCAGTGTTGACAAACGTTTTCAGAAAATTGCCTCAAGATGACAGCAAACGCCGAAACACGTCTTTACTGAATATATGATGCTCAGTGCTTGGCTGAAACTGTGCAGATAATAGTTTATAATTAAAACCTGTTAGTAAATCTAGAATATAACAAAGTAATTATTTTACCGGTAGTTTTTTAGTCCGTCTGAAATAAAACTATGAGCCGTGAACCAAATTCCCATTACCGGAAGAAAGTCATAGAGGACACACCCTGAAGGATCGATTTGGATTTGTGGGTCACTTGATCAAAACGAACGGAAGAATAAAAAGATAGAAGCTGGTGGACCCGAGAGGCTGACTGATAGGACAATTACTGCTGCAGCGTGAGAAGGTGAAGGTCTTACGACAGACGTGATCCAAGAGAGGGAAATTGATTGAGACATGACACGCTTCGACAACGGAACGCCGGTTCCAAAATACATGTCGCATCACAGGGTGTTCAAAAATGTATAACTGCCATACTAAGCAACGAAATGCTTAGAAAAAGTATCCGAGCAGTGTCTGATATCTGTGCAGTAACGAACCTCGTGTTCACTCGGCAGACAATCTCTTAAACTTATTCAGTTCGTCCATATGAATGTTATATTGTAAAAAAAAATCTTCATTCCATATCACGCCCTATTAATTATTCATTATCATCCGACCACACACTGTAATTATGGATATACACGATACCTATACCTACGTATACATGCCCTATATAATTACATGATCAAAAGAACAGGACAAAACTAACGGATGCTCACGTGCGCAGGAAAACATTTCGAAATAAAACGCATTTTAAGTTCTAATTTTATATTATCTTTCTTATTTCTTTATTTTTTCAGTGCTATTTATTCCAGTGGGATAATACTTTTGCATTATTCTGCGTATAAGTTGTTGTCAACAGGTCTTTATTTTCCGATATGAGACGCGAATATTGTTTCTCAAACAAATTCCAGAACAAAATTTTAATGAATAGAACATTAGAAAAAAGTATTTTTTTTAATTTACCTTTCTTCATTAAGAAACATTTACACTTGCAGTAACCAATTACACATTTGTGTTACCCGTTATCGGTGAAAATAAATACATTTTTCTATGAAGGTAAGTTTTGTTTTACGAAGATTTATGTGTGTGTTTAATTTTAACCGTCTAATCACAATAAAATATTTTATTAAATATTAAAATATTATTATTACAATTAACATTTAATATTTAAAATATTTAAAATATATTAAAATGATGCTCTTTCTATCGAAATGTTCGATTTACAATTAGATTTATGTGTGTAAAGGCATTTACAAATTGCTCATGTTTGTAGACGTAATCAATTAGTTAAATGTTAAACACAAACTACATTAAAATACTTTTTGTCATTCTGTATCCTGCGACCGCCTTGGTCTAATTCACTGACTTCCTATATGGGCCACGATTCGTTTGGGACAGAGGACAGACAGACAGACGTGCAGACTTCCGCCCTGCAGTTATGCGTGTCACATTAGGGTTGAAACTCGTAACCAGAAGGGGCTGGTACGGATTACCGCGCACCATGCAACTCGACTTCGCTGAGAGCCACAGTGAAATATGTCACAAGTTTAACATCTGGAAGGTCGTAAGGATTCGAACAACGTGGCACGGAGACACCAAGAATCAATTACCTGAAGATGGCAACCGGCTACCAGGCTGTAACATAGCTCAGGCGGTGAGTCGCCGGCCTTTTGTTTTCCTCCCCTCCCCGCGGAGAATCGAGTTCGTGCCCAGGGGAGTCCATGTGGGATTTGTGGTGTACAAAGTGACACTGGTAAAGATTTTTCTCGAAGGAAATCGGTTTTCCCTTGTCATTCAGCCACTGCTTCAATCCACTCATGTGTTATCTGAGGATAAGCCTTAGTTAGAGACACTGAATCATCGCTTTGTTACAACACAAGTAATCGAATCAGCTCAAATAACTGACTGTCCAGCGACTTCAAGCTAAGTAGTGAAGTTCGCATAAGTACCTTAGGCCTGTTCCGCACGCAACGGAACTAGAAGTTGCCAGAAGAAATAAAAAACTGCGATTTAGTGCGCTGTGGTCCTGGTTGCGATGTGTGCAGGGGCAGTCAATTAGTAATGAACCCCGTCCGCCACCCTGAACCAGGCACCGTGACCTCGCCCGCACAGAACTCCTGTTTGCGTGACTGCGTCATCCATTTTGACACAAAAATTCGCCCGCACGCAAAATACCACTCATGAGGAATTTGAAAATTGCTCAGACAGAAACTGCAGCTACCACTGTCGTCGTTAACGTCTCCGCTTCGTATTCTGGAGGTCCTGGGTTCAAATCCCGGGGATCGGCTATACTGACTGGAGTTTCTCGTCGTTTTCCTCAGTCCCTCCAGGCAACCAGCAGGGATAAGTACCTTAAATTAGGCCACGAGCACTACTAAACTTGCATTCAACGCTGTAGCGTCGTTAAATAAGCTATGAATAAACAAAATTCTGCTGCGAATAAACTCAGTGATATAAAATTTAGCAGAGGAAACAATGTTGACCAAAATGTTATTAACAGGATCTCTTTTGAAGATAACACATACGATATCTTTCTTGAGGTGTTAAATGTTTCCGAATGGCCTTGAGACTTGTCAAGCCCAGCCTCAAATCCTTATTGCATCTGTGTTCAGTGGCTTACCTTTTTCCAACAACGTGTATTGTTATTGTCTGACAATCGAAAAAAAAACGACCAACAAAAGTTAATATCAAGGCCACAAGGTGTTCGCTTTCTTTCGTATGTCCTCGAAGACTCTTTTTCCTGTCATGCTGATGACCTGCAGATCCATAACAACTGGTATTTGATCTCGAGTATTTAAGTCTGGATAGTTTTTATAACGATTCGTATAAGCTACAGAGCCCGAAAACTTTTTGAGAAGTGATTCACGTCTGTTAGCCTTGTTTCGTATCATTGGACGAATTCCACCCACGGGAACAAAAAAGGCGAAACAATGAAGCTATACGTGTTGCATAGCTTCCAGGATCATCTGTTAATTGAAGAATACGTTCAGTTTCAATGAGATTATTTAGTAATTTTGTAAGAATCGGTATGTAGGTCATGACCGCCAGCAATATGACGGGTCACCAGTAGTTTGTGGTACAGCAAACTTAGCAAAATTCTAAAATAGTAAAGAAAACACACCCAAGAACCGTGAAAAACCAACAAGAAACGATGTAGTTCTTGGATTCTATAATTTCGACAATGACGAAGTACTGTTCACGGAAAATTTCGGTCACTAAAGAAAACGAAAAACTTAAAATGTCGCTAGTTGTACAATACTAGAGTTCTAACTTGTCCATTTTTCCTTCCAAATCGCTACGAGAGGGAAGTCTGGATGAGAGAATCTTAGGGTAATAATCGAAATGTTCTTAGAAGTTCAAAAAAAAAATCAACAGATATTTACACCTGATGGTTAATTTACAACGGTAATTATTGTTTCACAGTAAAATTCTGACGCAAAGTTCGCCCCCAACAGCAGAGCAAGTTTTTCTGACTGATTACTGAACCGGATTCATTAATAATTAACAGTTACTTATAAAGGAGAATCGTCTCATACATAATCCACATCGTAAATATAAGCGACACAAAAATGTTCCAAATCAGTTGCATTTAAATTCAACTCACGTCCTGAGTGACTACGGAAAACTCATTATAACGCCAACTACGTATAACATTACTCTACCATTAGTAAAAAAAAATCGATCCTGGGTACAGGAGCACCCCATCCGTCAGGCAGGTAAATGTATAATCTGTTACTAGGTTGAAGGGTTAATGATATGAAGGGAGTTTTTCTCCAGTTGCAACTAAAGTGATGTTTTTTTTCGGGGAGTGTAAAAGTGCCTTGAACACGCGGCACAGAATTAAGATACAAGATTACCTTTCAACTCAGTAATGGAAAGTTAGTCCCAAACTTTTCAGTCCATTAATGGAACCGCCCCGAAGTGTTCTATCGCTCAGACAGGGTTTTTCTTTAATGGTGGCTGCAAACAGTCATCGTAACAGCACCTTCGCGTACATCTGAGAGTGTCACAGCGGTCTTCTGGGTTGTGACGCCGTGTGATCTTGTAAGTGGTTATCAAAACGTCTGAGGAACGTGCCGCCTTCATATTCAGAATTTTCGAAGCGTTCCACCAACACACTGCTAAACACCGACAAGACCTCACGACGTGAAAGACGGATAAAAACCACAGAAAAGAGGGGGGGACAATGCCGTGTCGGGAATCGAACCCCTGTCGCCCAGTGCGTAGCCTAGTCATTACACTGACGGAGTTACCCGCCTCCTGGAACATCCACAAACTTAGAATGATAGCAGAGACCTCAAGAGCTTCTTATTACTTATATTTCAACATTCTTTTGTTACTTCCCCAGTCTTAGGTCAAAATATTCTACTTGGCAAGAAATAATTTCGTTTGCTGGTCGAATATTTCTTATTTTACAACTCGGCAAACGTCTTGAGAAACACTAACACTTATTAACATTCAGTTGTTTCCATAAAATAGCACTTCTTTGAACTTAGTGTGCGACTCACAAGTTAAGTTCTTCCATAAAGAACCTGAAATGACCGACAAAAAAACTGAAAATACAGCAACTCTCACGTTACCACCCGTGGCTTGCGATATCCTCGCCCATTCACTGGCCTCCTCCCTTTCTCCCCGCACCTTCATAACACTTCAAAATTTCCACCGAGTTAGCGAGAAATCCTTATTTTTTACTACTCTTTGCTGTAACAGTTCCTCGGAGTGCTCCGTTCCACCCACCCCCTCGATCGCTCGCTCCACCCGGCACCTCAACACCCATCTAGTTAGACAAAGGTCTGGTCGAGACGCAGAGGTTGTTCCAACAACAGACGCCTCACCTTCTGGCACGACATTCTTATCAGTGGCGTATTTAGACCTTCACATGCACAACACTACGTCTGCAGACATTCACGAATCAAAGATCTACAGCGATGACGTCGCAGTGTGAACGGGACTGACCGATAACGCGGATGGTAACCTGAGAAAAACGTGAAACTGTTTTCGTGTACAACCGCACTAAGGCCTACAGCTTTGTTTCAGTGCATGGTACTTTGTTACAAGACTCCCCACACCTGGCACAGAAACTATTTGAAACACTGAGCTCATAAAATGACACCAGGACAGGATTTGTAATTACGGGTCCAGAATCGACGCTAATCCAATTAACTTGCTGTGGTCCTCTAAAATTCTGAAATAATAAGTAAAGTAAAGTAAGGCTGTCAGCTATACGCCATGTAGGCGCTTAGGGGAAGACAAGATATAAGTTGAAACAATAACCTACATCAAGCTACACGGCGTCACAACGCAAAAGACCATAATCCGCACGTAAAATTTCTAGCTCTAATTTTGTATTGTACGCAGAAGATTCCAGAAGCATTCGCATTGTAAATCACTATCACGTTGTTATTCATTTTGATTAACATTTTTACATAAAACTGACAACTCTATAACAGAGACTACGACTAGTCAAATATTCTTATCAACAACAACAACAACAGCAATGATAATAATAAAGTGAAAGCAACTGCAACTGTCACTAAAAAAAAATTGTCCAACGCCCCGGGTGAACACGACATCGGGGAACTTCAGAAAATCGCCATTCTAGGAAAATCATACATAATTCGAAAGACGCTGATGTAAAATACATAGTATATATTACATGTAACATGTATTTAAAAAAATAATGTATTTTAGAAGCAGATGCTACACTATGTACCTCAGGGGCAAGGTTTGTCTTGGGTACATGGAAGTAAATGCCCTATAAATAATAACAGAAATACGCCACACACTAGAGGACATTGAATGACGCGCTCCAGTTCAACCACACATCGTCATTTGTTATTAAGTGTTCTAGACACCCTGTTATGAGCAAAGAATTCCTTGTGATTAAGGATTTGAGTTTTTCACGAACAAATTAATATGATGGCCTCCCAAAGAAGAATCTACTTCGGAACAAGAGTTGGTGGTTAGCGTCATATTACCCGAACTTCCCCTAACCATATAAAAGAAATACACTTCACGAAGTTATTAACACTGAAGAACATGCAAAATGACGTCCCAAAAGACTGCCATCTTCGTGCTACATACAGCCGTGGGAACCTCAAATTTTAAATCAGATGTCAATCGACGTTACATGACGTCTACAGCTGACCACGGCGTCACTTAACACAATATGACAATCTTCCGAACTTTTAGTTCGCAAATGCATAATCGCAGTTCAAAATAGGCCACTGCATCAACAGCAATTTAAGATGTATTTGCTCACGTGTCCTCGTGGCATAATTGACGCCATAATCCTTAAGCTGTATACCTTGTACATTTAGGGGGGGGGGGGGCTCTGGGACTGACGACAAAAGAACAAAATTACATCTCAGGACCACCCTTCGAGCTCATAAAAGAGTGCGGAGTTTATTTCGGACCCTGAAAGAGAAGTCTCGGGGTGAAGCCAGAACATTACAGTTATTTTATGAGTGCACAAGGAAAAGGTTCGATGTCTTTTATTTTTCTCATTCATTACTGAAGCCAGTTTCACTTCAAACGATGTTTTTCACATTCTCGGCTGAGTAAAAAGCAGCCGGATCTCGCAAAAGTTGCAAGTTAATCATGCGGTAACGCTGGTTATATAAATGTTATTACAAAAGATTTTTTGAGCACACTGTGACCTGTAGAATTTTTAAAGCTACCTGACGATAAAATGCCTCTGGATTAAGAGGAGTTCACATAAACGAAATAAAACATCGATGTTGACATTATGCTGTCCTAAAGCATTTCAGTTCGCGTCAGAAATCTAAGAAACTTTTCTCAATAAGTGTTTATTAGGAATTGGTTCACAATTTACAAAAAAAAGTTATAATCATGAAGATGGCTGTCTTCTGGGTTGTTGTGGTGTGTAGTCTCGCAGAAACTGACCGACGTTTCAGACGCGCTTGCTGCCTCCATCATCTAACGTCTGTCAGTTGCTACGAGACTACACGACGCAGCATCCAAGAGGGCAGGCATCTTCTTAGCGTCACACAGGTATCCTAGGAAACAGAGATGGACCACAGACAAGTTTATGAGGCACCCCTGCATTTTAACTACAATTTTAATATTAGGCCGACAGCTGAAGTGGGGTGTTCCTCCTAAGCACTAGGCAATGCACCGAACGGGCTTTATTCCGAATTTTTCTTTCTGTGTGGAAGAGATCTGTGAGGGACAAGGTGGTGACCCACTCTTCAGAGACGACGTCTCTAGTACATCATGAAAGAATGTCAGAAACTACAGCTGGTTGTCCAAGATACGTTTAACTACGTGTTACATATTCATGCCGAGCTACAAACAGATCTCGTTTAAATAATAGGACCACCACAACAGCTGAAATACTGCCGATACATGATCTACGCATCGACAACATACAAGACGAACTATAAATCCTGCTGGAATTATCGATCAGAAAATCGGTAGGCCTTGCATGAAAATGAAGGGCACCTTCATTGGCCACAGGCCCCCCAAAAAAGTATGTCACATTCTTACTTGTTGCGCTCCCTGTAATGAATTTCGGTAAAACGGGAGGGTGACTTATCTAATGTATTTTCAGTTGCCCCGTGTATATTCTATACTTCATTAATAGACCTGTTTGTACGTGTTTTATTAGTTCATGAAAAAAATTCATACCAATTTCACGGATACGTTAGCCAGCTACTCGCAGATAAAGTGACAAAGATGGCCTGACCAATTAGAACAGAGTTCAAGGGTTCTGCGTTGCTAACTCAAAGACCGGCCACTCGATCCAGACCTGAGGTAGTTCAATCCAATCCAAATTACCGAAACTCTCTTCCGGTCTCCCATTTCGCTTCCGGTGTCCAAGTAGACGGGTCTAAGCGAACCCTGGAAATGTTGAATGCCTCGGAGACAATTCAGAGACCTTAATCCTCTAAACCAACAATTTTTTAAAAAAAATTAGAACAGAACTTTCTTGTCATTCAATTTCCTTTTCTGCCAACTAAGTTAATCTCTCGGCATCATCTACTTTTGAAATACTTTCTCTTAAAATGGGCGCACCGTACTCATAATACGCAGAATAATAAATACATCGACCGGGTTTGCACCCGCGAACCTTGGGGGTTCAGAGGACAGAACGCTAACTACTAGTCCACCGACAGCGACCACCAAGAATATACATCCATGAATTATTGTAACAGATTCGTAAATTCGGTATTTATCAATGATTTATTAAAGAACGACCAAACGACATGTTCCGTTTGTAAGTCTGTAGCACATTGCAAGCCGCTCCACTGTCTGGGTCTGAGACAAGAACGTGGACAGTTGACCGCCGTTAAGAGGCAATCATTCCTGCTGATAACACACAACAACCTGATTAATAGCCATCTTTATTGGGCTCATAACAGACGTTACACAAAAGTAAGCAACTAGGCAAGTCATGCAGCTTTTACTGATATTCGCTTGCTCAGAATTCCGGTTCGTGCGACCTGAGAAGAAATGTGAACTCCGATCTCTGTAAATTTCAAATCAATCAGCAACACAATTCAGCTATAATGCTGACGGACGTGTATTTTCTCTTATTACCGAGACAATGCCAAAATATGAGGGCAACTTTAACCTCGTTTAGCGAATGATATATTTGACGTAGAAAAGGCGGCTCGGCTCGTAAACACCGTCACGAGTTTTGTAAAGGCACCGGTGGTTTAACTCCTTTTATTAAAAGTCGGATAGGGCTGAACAGGTCTGGAATGTTAGGAGCATGCAGAGATCAGAGAAAGTTTGTAGGTGTGCGAGGATGAAAGGACATTCAGGTGTCTCACATTTTCCGCGCACAGAATGATGGGATTTAGAAAACAGTCAGAAGTGAAAAGAGGATTAAACATGGCGCAGGGCGTGTTTGGGCGAGCCGGGACTCGGTTGGCATTTCCGCACTATTGTCATTCCCAAATTTGAGTAAAGACCAACACAAATGGTCACATTGGGAGGGATTCAGATATCAGAACATAAAACTTCAAAAACATCTCGCACGAATATTTTGTTTTGGCATATGTCGACGTCCACTGAAGGTGGCCATACGAAATCACGGCATTCACTGACCGACTCCATGGAGCAGCTTCCGTCTGGAAAAGCAAATAATTCTATGGAAGTCGATGTTCACCGCCGTACTCAAAACAGCCCGTCGCTGAACGTCACAGCTTCGTATTCCGGGGACTACGACTTCAGATCCCAGCCCGAAGACCGCCGCCATCCTGACAGGGAGCTTTCACGATTTCCCTCCAAGCAAATGCCAGCTGATACATTAAATTAGGCTACGACAGTTTCCTTCCATATCCTTTCCATTATTCACTCTACAATCTGACAGCAAATAAAGACACACATTGAATCTTTTACTTTCCTGGTCGTATATGACAAGAAATGAAAGAAAGATTTGGGCCCCCTCAAAGCACCCACCACAAATTTCCTTCACCAATCAGAATCAGGTCCCAACAACACACGTCTAGAAATGCACCTTTAAGGCTGTCAGCAGTCAGCGCTGAATTCCTGTCTCGGGAAACTCAGGCGAACTTTCACTCAGGAAATACGTTCCACAACATTACATTTTCCGCTCTGCACGCATATTGTAAACCGAATTTAACAAAATTTAAGTATCAGGGTACGGCCCAGTAAACACGATAATGAACCTTCCGAAAAAGTCCGTAAAGTTTCTTGACTAACTTAGCAACCATCAGTTTCTCAAAGAATTTGTATCGGCTACAGCTCTGTAAAACGGGAAACGTAAGTTTCAGTAACACACAGAAAAGAAAATGTCAACATTAAACATCAGAATTGGTTATTGAAAATTGGTTAGTTTGGCAAGCGCGTGGATTCTTATAAAAATTTCTGAACCCGAGTTTCGATGAAGATGACTGTCTTCTGAGTTCTTGCGCCGCGTAGTCTGGCAGAAGTTTACCGACGTTTCAGAGGTGCTTGGTTACTTAAATAATAATCAACGATTTTGTTCTCGCTTCCATACATGACGTGAAATTTCTTCATCGTTAATTTCTCAACAACGACTGAACTCCATGCAGTTAAGAGAAGGTTAATGGTTCGACCTGCACATAGAGGACAGTAGGAATTAATAACTATAAATCTTGACTAACCTACAAAGACACAGAATATTTATAGCACGACTGAATCTAATCTCCATTACATTTTGGATACCAAATTGCGACGCAGATTTCAAATTCAGAGACTGGCAAACTTCACTCATTAAATAATTTCATTCTAAGATGGCGCATATCCTGCAGAAAACATCGCTATCCCGGATGTTTGATGACCATGAATGTAACAATTAATACGGCGTCTTGGATGCGGAAATGCGTGGGCCCGGGTGTAATTATCACCGCTCATGATGATTCACTCACAGGAAGAGCCCGACGAATTTTCCGGAGGTGCGTGGGGGGGGGGGGGTAATTATACGCCAAGTTTGGATACCGTGAACAATTTATTTTGCTCTGTGACTCTCCCACGTGGAAACATTCAAAAGTGAGTAACATCACTGGAATCCGTGACGTGTGTCAGACGTTTAACAATACTGTATCAAGTACTGGAGCTGAAAATATTGGCATTAAAACATGCAAATCCATAGGTGTTATTGTTTACGTGAGGAAAAGTCTGTTTCATAAGGCGTCTTAGCGCTTTCCACAATGGTAAGTGCATGACCCAGACTGTGCTGAGACGCCGAAGTTCGAGGGCCCTTCCCGACGAAGACAAAGTCTAGTCAAAACCGATATTACGAACTTGGTCGCCTCCCCACAAACTTTTCGAGTCGCAGCTGGAGAAAGGAAACCCTGGCAAGTGAGACGCTGTGTTCCGACAAAAGAGGGCCTTGTGTTTGCTACGGCGATTAAATACAAATAAAATGAGACCTCCGCGCTAAAAAAAGTATTACGACTTTTTGTTTCTCAGAACGATAACAATTACAGCTTCTTGGAAAACCGTGCGTTTGTGTTCGCGTCTTGGTTTAGCCTTTCACGGCGAACAATACAAGAATAATGGTTATGCTCGGGAGAGCTATGGCCCACTAATTTAAGGGTCAGAGTTCGCTGAAACCACACAAACGACAGAATACATTTATTCCTTATTTCGTCCGAAGTTCGTGACGGATTGACACTTAAAACCGACGTTCACTAAAAAAAAATTAGATTTATCAAAACGAAAAGATGCACAAGTGTTTGGATCACATTAAAACGGATCTCATAGAAAAAGACTTAGCCAAAAGGACACAGGCCTGCCTCCTACAAACACAAAAAACACAAAAGAAGTTTCTTCTACTTGTGTCTGAATATATTACTGGAATGAAGACGTTGGAGCGCTCCAGAAAAGTTCAATTTTCGGGAAGAGTAACCCTTTGACACAAACCTTGTTACCTCGGTCACCAGTTGACTCATCACCAGCAAAGAGGGCAGTCGGTCGGTTGAACCATCGTGCAGGTACTTAGTGCATAACAGTTGCTCAGCTGTTCAAAATATTCTTCGGCTTTTATGGTACCCAAAGGTGTATTAACATGTTCACAAAAGGATTCTATTCAGGACTGCCTACCCGGGGCTACGCTCATCGACATTACGATGCACGAAATAGTTCAAGAAGGAAAAATGCCACAAATCACAGTAAAGTGCATTAATTTCAATGAAATCTCAAGATGAAGTTATAAGCGGCCACAACTACGAAATATTACACATGAAGTCGGACTGGGACTGATTCTTAGAACGACCTACCAATAGGAACCATCTTATCAACACGATAATAAAACTTTCGAATTCCGTAAAAGGCGTGGAGTTTCCGGATTAGATGAGCACCTGTCAGCTTATCAATACGTCTGTTCCATGGATGTATAACAACACATGTGCAATCTCATGTTCCGCTGAGACACAAAATAAATCCAGACCAGGAAAAAAAAAATCATGAGCAAAAATAACTATTTGGCAGAACGGATAACAAAGCCACAGAACCACGACACTTCGCGTCCAACGCCACTGCTAAGAGACAAAGGCGCGTGGTGTTCAGACCTTGGAAAAAGATTGAAACGTGTGATTCAGGCAGGAATATCCATCCGGCGACAGCCATCTCACCCCTCCGGCATCAGCCGCGCCAAACTCGAGGTGAGGAGTTTCCCTTCTGTCCCAACGTTACTCCATCGCCGAAGCCAGATTTTCTGTCTCTGTGCTACGGGAACTGTACACAGGGCCCAGCGTTGCTCGTCACTGCCTTTTCCAATCGGGACGGAGGCCCTCCTAGTTCGACACGGGAGGTGCGCGAGTTTTTGATTTCAGCAATTCATGATAACTGATTTGGCCTGCGCCCCCAGTACCCACTCTAAATGACTTCTTCCATTTGCGTCATGTTAAACACATTGTTTGCGTCTAGCGTCTGTCTAAACTTCCGCAAAAGCTTAGTGAAGCTGTATCTGCCTCAATGAAACCAGAGATGCTTAGCAACGCCCGGCGGAGACCTTTGCCGTCTTCACGTGGACATCAGCAAACTCTGAGCTGCTAACAAGTGAACACGCAATTCTTCTGCACTTCAGTGTCGGGTGGGCAAACCTCAACTAAACATTTCCTCCCACACGTTTACCCAGCGACGGTGTGCAGACTAACGCACTGATGAAGGATTTTCTGAGTTTCCTCCCTTAATCCTGCACGTTACTTCACTAATTGCCTTCTCTGACTCGCCAATAAACTGGCTGTACAGTCACATTCAGTTAGTCAAATAACATTATCGGTTCTAAAGGCAGACATGATTTATCTTCCTGCAAGTCCAAACGGTGTTTCTCCCCAAAGGACAAAAACATCTGAGTTTCTCACGGCGCTGAATCTGAAGATGGCAGTCTTCTTCTTAGTCGTAGCGTCGTGTATCCTGGCAGGAGCTTTACGACGTTTCACAGGTCCTCGCTTCTTTCATGATTACTCACCACGCTGATGATGGAGGCAGAAAAACCTCCAAATAGCCGGCATACTTCTGCCAGACTTCAAGACACAACAACCCAGAAAGAAGGCAGTCACCTTCGTACTAGCCGTCCTGAAAACATTAAATCTCACACTTCCGTGTAACCTCTACAGTCGACACAGTCTTGTCCAAAAAGCAATCACACACTAACAATCAGGGAGCCACAGGAACGGGGTATGAATTATTCAAATTGTTACTAGAACATAATTAGAATTAGAAATGAATTTCATCTACATTTAACAGCAACTTCGTCGAATTATTCTATATTAAATCTTAGTTACACTGAACACTACGGCCACGCGGTCTGAGGCATAGACCTCGTGCGCCTGTCCATTGCGACCGTGGGTTCGAGTCCCACTCAGGGCATCGATGTTTGTCCGCGTCTTTCTGTGTTTGCATAGGTAGAAGCCTTGCAGATAGGGCTGATCACTCATGCAAGGAGTTCCACCAATGTCCAAAAAATAGATCAATCATAAACCTCCAAGAGAGGTAAAACGCGGGACAAATGGGAATGAAGGAACAAAAGTTACACTGAACACGAAGTCATGAATACCGATTTACCGGAGACAGGCGCCTGAGGCCTTCCTTTAGTGGATGGTAGTCCTGTCCGTTATTGAATAAAATTACCTTTAAAACACCACACCAGACAATATGAAGGGTTCAGAGTTATCGTTTATATCACATGGTAATAACGAGTATGTCAGATGAAGACTGGTATTTAAAACTGCGCAGGGCATGTAAGCGAGCGGTCGACAATTTTTCTAATCGTATAATTACCAAGCCAGGTCCGGTCCAGTGGACACGACGGTCGCCAGCGACTGCCCAGAGCATGACCACACCTAATGGAGTACACTGAAGAATCCTTTGAATATCAAAATGATCCCCGCTCATGTATCATTAATGCACCGAATACATTTCAGTTATTACGAGGCTCATGCTTCTGAACGGTGCATGATTTTGTTCAAACTTGTTCATATCACGACTGTAGCCCCAGGAAAATTAAAAGTTACAACGACGCACTGCGGAATAATTTGTAATGACCAAGGGACTGGTGAAAACTTGATCCTCATCTTCAAGTGAGTGTAAGCCCGGAGACAAATCTTGCTGCCCCTTCATTTCGATATTCAGTACGACAATTAAAACAAACTATTACGTCCGATCCTGGGTCACGTTAAAATACAAATGCATTCACAGAAATTATTAAGACTTTGGTTAAAGTCTGCATACAGATTCGGTACAGCAGGACGGAACAATTATGTTGTGATAGCTAGTGGGTCGAATTTTAGATTTTCAGATCAGCAACTGAAGCGTGAACTTCAACAGTAGAACATTCAGCTTGAAGTCAGTCTTGCAGTGAAGCCTACATATATAAATGGAAAAAAACAAAACATATTCTGCGATTTACCTTTATATGCATGTAAGGAACATTGCAACCATTACAGCTGCATTGATAATTTTCTTTCCTTTATATTAATACAGCACGAGCAGTCAAACTTTCAGATACGTTTTGACATAATTATTATCTCTAAACTCATCAGTCATGCATTTATTGAAGGCGGAAAAATTATTATAGACAAGAGCCGGGAATGCAAGATGGAATTCGTCGTGTTTACTGGGTTTATTCCGCGTGTTTCGTAACACCCAGTCACTTAAGAAAGACCACTTTCATCAAGGAAGCATAAAACCATTAATTGACGCAAAACTCTACATTTATTGCCCCAGGGTGTCGTCTGCCAGAAGCTTACCGACGTTTCAGAGGTGCCTGCTGCCTCCATCATCACACCGGCGCAAACTCCGATCATACTTCTGCTTATGAACATAACGCACTTACCTTTCGGTCGGCGATGTCCCTGACCTCACGCAGGAGCTGAGACGCCGGGACACAGAACTCGCACTCGAAACGAGCCAGGTTGCCGTGGAAGGTGCAAACCAGAAGGTCACGAGCTTGTCGCACCAGAATGGGACGGACTCTTGGGAAGTTTGGGTACAAGGACCCCAGATACCGCTCCACAAGTGTCGCCACATCACATTTGTTCTGCAACACAAATCACAGTGGTCATTCTAAGTTTGGCCCAGAGGCAGGTAGAGGTCGCGCGAGCAGTCGTGGCTCCTAAACGCGCGGTGCGTAAGCCGAGAGAGGGGAGTTCGGTAGTAGTGGGGGTCGCACAGCCTCAGCTGCGGTGACGCACCGAACTAAACAAAGCTTGAGCTACAAACCAACTGAAGCTGGCACCCCTCGAGCGCGTGCTTCGGACGGGTCTATCTCATGAGACCAAAATCAGTCCTTCGCGCAGGTGACAGCATTTCTTGCGCGACCTCTACCATTCAGAATAAGGTATTTTACCTTCGTGTCTCCTGTAATAAAATTTACTTACTCTTTCTAGGAAAATGTCTTTAGAAAGTTGGTACGGCGGCATCTTGGAATGACTAAGGAGAAACAAACATTTTGCGCGATGTGTGCTGAGATGTTAACACGTTTTCCCGTTATTTTCTTAAAGAAGTAGTGTCAAAACGGCAAAAATAAAATAAATTTCACTGCTAACTCAATGTCTTTAGAACAGGTAGTACAGCGTGAGTGTCACACGAACGACAGGATGATTGGTGGGGGGTGTTATTTGCCTCGCCTCTCAAACATCGTGCAATTGGGTGTAAGTATAGTCTGGGAGACTGGATTACGACCATTCTGCACGTGCTACGTTGCAAAATAGCACCGGAAATGAGGTCACAGGAAGTGCACAACAGATTGCAGCTTCAGCACGTAGGACACGCCGAAGAAAGGCGAAAGCCCGGAGAGACCAGGCGTCTCACGCAGCAGGGCCGCGGGTGGTGGCCTCTATATTTGGATTTCAGCACTGCAGGACATCAACCCTTAGCTTGACAGCGCTGGTAATAACAAGGCAGGCTCGTTACCTTCCGGGTTTCAACTCCGGTTCTGCTGCATCGTTGTCATGTTCCTCTTGTGATCTCTTAGGTAACGTCCATCGCAAGAGAGATGGGACTGCAATTACAAGTCCTGGGTAATCCAACCCTGTATCCTACAAATGTTTTTCACCTCACAAATTACAATTCCTTCGAGGTATACGCTAAAGATTCACGGTGAACTTAATTTTGGTGTTGCTGGTCCAATGAAACTACCAGATAAATGTCTGTATTTTCCTGGAGGAACTGCGGAAAATCAGAACAAATCTCGATCAATACAGCTGTTTCCTAGCGGAGATCTGAACCCGAGACTTCCCGACTACAACGCAGCAGAGGTTCTAACCACTCGCAAAATACGGAAATGATGTTTCATTAAAGAGTACAGATGAATTAAATTTGTAGACCAACACCAGAACTTCATGTTCTTAATTTTTCTAAAGGTGTTTAACACATTCAAGACATTTTGGAGAGATTGTGAACAATTGCATGTTTGTAAGGAGTGTTATTAGACTCAGAACGAAGTTAAAACACACAGTCCCCAGAAATGCATTCGTTACGTACATGCATTACAAACTTGTTGCAGGAATGGGCACCAGGCCCTCTGCCCCTGACAAATTTCGTTTCTATAGCAACAGTCAGCTTTTCTGCAGTGGCTCAAACATTACGAGAGCCAATATTAATGTCGATTAGGAATTTATTACCTTATAGACACGCGATTTGAGACGATCAATCAGCTGGTCCGCACACACACAGGCTCATCAAAGCGAATTCCGCAAATGGACCGTTCCACTAAGCCGTTCGCTCACGCTGTATTTTTCCCTTCTTACGAATTTGATATTAGAAACGATAATTCAAATGCACAGAAAGCTAAACATTTGACTGATGCATTTTCTATTCTGAATGAAAAATGTCATCACAGATTGATTTCATTAGCGATGAATAAGAGAGCAAAGGAGACGGAGTGGAGCTCACCAACTGATGGTCTACGCTGACGGCGCTAATCTGTTGCATGACATAATCATCATATAAGGTAGATCATAAAGCCTTTGAAAATACGACATCCTAAAACTCATTCACAAAAGAAGTTAGGAGAAAATTAAACTCCAAAGATGCTACTTCGACCACAAGACAGTTTAATTATTTTCTGGTCTAACATCTAAACAAATGATGTTTTGTGTGGGTGTCAAACGTGGTCTGTCACGTTTAGGGGCTCCACACACCGAGTGTGTCAGGGGATATTTTGTAATAAGACTGGGAAGAGAGCAGATTAACATTTTGAACTGATTAAATATTCGAATGATGAAATCAAAAGGAATGAGGTGGGCGGGGCATGCAGCACGCACTGGGTGTGTGATTGTGGACCAGATTCATCCTGGCTTAGGGCAGAGACTGGCGGCGGACTCTCATCAACACCGCAACAAATCTTCGCGTTACATGTAAGGTTGTGGATTTCTCGGACTCATTTAGGCTCACATCTAGTTGCGACTTGATATAATAAAATATACTTGCAATTAAAGGGACAGATATTCCTTTCTGTTAATTACTGATAGGCCTGTAATCAGTAATTTGTATAAACGTCGGTTCGATGTTCTTGTGAGCTGTCAATTCAAGCCAATTTAACATCAGAGTAATAACTACAGTAATGTTTAATGTATGGAGCTGTACGTTAAACTCCGAACTCCGCTAATTACAGTAAAACCACTCTCTTTAATTAAATAGCATTCCGATGTTACTTTACTACGACTTATGGCTTCAACTTAACTTCCGACAACACGTTTTGGTTTAGGTTCTTTCGACAGCGATCTTCCATCATTTGCTGTGAAATGCATTAACCAGCATGAGAAAGTAGCTTACTAGCAAACGCGGACCAAGACATCTGAATAAATTACCCTGACCTCTACAACAAACACTCCACTCCAGAACTCAACCGCAACAAAATATGGCGATCGGCAACCCCCAGGGTTTCTCTGGCCTTGTAATCCTGGGGTCTCGGGTTCGATTCCCGGCGGTGCCCGAATTTATAACTTGTGTTGGGCAAGGCCGTGGTCTAGGCAACACGGAGTTTTCCTCCGTGGCATCCCAACAATTACTCCATTCACACACAGAAGAAGGCAATGGCAAACCACTTCTGGATCATCTGCCAAGAACGTATATGAACAGGTCCCAGTCCGAGAAAAGGATGGAAGGATCCTGTTCATATGGACCTGTCGTCAGACAGAACACTAAATAATAATAAGATGAGGTGGTCTGGCGGTTAGAACGCTGGCCTTGTAATCCTGGGGTCTCGGGTTCGATTCCCGGCGGTGCCCGAATTTATAACTTGTGCTGGGCAAGGCCGTGGTCTAGGCAACACGGAGTTTTCCTCCGGGGGCTTCCCCGGTTTCTCCGTGGCATCCCAACACACACAGAAGAAGGCAATGGCAAACCACTTCTGGATCATCTGCCAAGAACGTATATGAACAGGTCCCAGTCCGAGAAAAGGATGGAAGGATCCTGTTCATATGGACCTGTCGTCAGACAGAACACTAAATAAAAAATAAAATAACAGTTGGCCACTTCCCAGTACAAAGCACACTCGTCACACAATGTGGAGATAAGAGACCATTAGTGAAAAACATGGTGTGAACTAGTGAATATTACGATGAGCGGGTGAATTTAAATAGACTGGTAGAAAATAAGATGAACGGGTTCACTGTCACCAAGCCTAAAACAATACATTCTCCATGATCTGTTTCGGTGGTCTTCCTCAGTCATCCTAAGGAAATTCTAACACAGAAATGTGAGGTGGTGCTGTGGTACGCCTTTGTCCTCTCAATTCCCGAACACCAGCATCCGACACAGCAGATTCCTTTTCTCGTGCGACTTGGGTGGAAACCAACCAAAGGAACGCGGCGCAACAGGTCGGAGGAGTGAAGGGGGGGGGGGGGGGGGGGGGCGACTCTATTGGTTTTTGTGAGGTCACGTGGTACAGAACCGAAAAAAAAAACAAGTGTCGCTAAGCCTGTCGTTTACAGCCGAGTGAGGTGGATCGAGCCAGGCTCGTTTGGTAAAAGGTAAAAATTTGGTAATACTGAAATCCTCTCGTGAAGGCTTCCGCTAAAAAGTCTGTCTTCACTCGCTATTGCAATCGGCTGTTACGTCACATCAAAACCCAAGCTTCAAAAGAAAAGAAACGAACTATAGAAGAGCATGCTTATCGTGTATAAAGAAAGAATCCCCTAGACCGCCGTTTATCAACCTATGGTACGCGTACCACTGGTGGTACGCGAACTAAGTAATAAAATAAAAAGATAATATTAACATAAATATGTTTTCCCTGAGCGCATTTCGTTAGTGGTACATTTAATTTGTTAAATTAGAATTAGTTGTACGCCAGCGAAAAGAGCTGAGAACCCCTGCCCTAGATTCTTCTCTCTGCAACGTATGGAGCAGCAGAATCCGAGAATCTCATACGCTACAAGCGACACGTTTTGCCAAGACAAGTGAACACACCGGAATCAGTTTTAGAAAAAAAATTAGAAACTCTGCTCCAAATTTGGGATTAAGAGCATATTGCACGCATGGGGTAAATAAATGCACACACAATTTTGGCTGCGAAGTCTGCAAGGAATACCTAAACGTAGATAAGAGGATAATATTAAAATGGAAATGAGGCGAGAAGTGAAATGGATTATCTGGCTCAGGATAACACCGGTTACGGGCTCTAAGAAACAGGGTTAAACTTCAGGTTCCATGACAGGAGGAAAATTTATTTGAGTGGCAGAGGCATGTTTCGCAATACTGCCTTCATCAAGGACAACATCCGACCCGTAATCACCCACACCAAATTTTCAGAGAGGTAGGCCTAAACCTTTCTCATATAAAGATGCACGAGGGATGCTTAACACGAGAATGTGTGCTTAAATCGTTCCAAGGAAAGTACCTGAAACGTCACGGCCGCCTAATATATATGACTTCCCGAAACGCACGACGTACAACTAACAATTTCCAACGAACGTATGTTATTTATAAAAACGCCGGACAGGTAACACGCTGGGCGAGGCGATATATCCTATTTCATCCTACAAACTAAGCCTTTTACGTGTTACTCTCCCTATCACAGAATACCTCTATTTACATTCCAAGTCTCAAGAATAAACTATTCATTGAATGTCTTCTACAACGTTCGTTGGAAACAATACACGAAGCGTAAATTATCCACTGACATGCATAAGCCCTACTCCAAATACGCGGAGCTGCCGCGTAAAGCTAGGCGGCCTAAACAGAAGGCGATTTCCACAGACACTGCTAAACTTTCTGTTATAAGCTTGGTAAATTCCGCACTGATGATGGAGGCAGAAGGCAGCCATGGCGAAGCTTGTAGCCTAAACGAGTGTAGCTAGCTTCATAGAGCGGATTATTTCTTGAAAGCTGATGGTCGCTTACTAAACAACCTTTCCTTTATGGAACACGAAGATTCATTACCGTGTTCACAAAAGCCCACCACTGAACCCTGCCCTGATCCGGCTGAGTCCACCTTTAAGATTCTTTAAACACTAACCTTCCATCTACTTCTAGGTCTTCCAAGCTGGCTTCTCCCTTTAGCTTTTCAGACTCAAACTTGGCACACATTTTTCACGTCTCCCACGATTCGATGTCCCTAAAATATTTTGTGACAAATTAAACGCGTCGTTATGCAATTTCTTACATCCCTTCGTTACCTCTTCGTTCTCATGTCCAAATATTCCCCGCTCACCAATTGAATAAAGAAAATACAGACCTCAACGTCTTCAACAGCATTCGACAGAACAAAGATCACGGAAAATTCAGTTTTGAGGAGACACTGAGTCTCGTTCGTCCTTCTGCCACTGGCAGACGGCAAAATGTCTCCAGTTCCGCCTGCATTCCAATGAACAGGCGTTTGTGGTGTTGAGATCAGTATCGAACGTTCGTTAAATATTTCCGAAGGAAGAAACAGATAAGGACGCAAATTGTGAACGCCAAAGTGCAGAACGGCTATGAATTAGAATCAATTGCTGGCCTCGGGGCCAAAGACGGTATCATGATGAGGGGAGAATTCGATTTTGCAGTTAATCAGGCGGAACTGGTTTTTCTGATATCTGTTGCAGGACCAGGGGGAAACGGCCGTGTCCAATTAAGGGGAACATCGCACGTGACACACTGTCATCTCTTGGCATTACCAATATATGACGTCACACGCCCACAAATAATCGACCTTTCTGTTCATTCAACCATTTCTGATGACGAATTGTTCGCTACAAGTTTTAGTTGGCTCGTATTGGGAAAAGAAGTACAATAGAATCCCAGCAGGCTCTTATGGTGGGGTAAACACTGTGGCTGAATGGGGTACATGATTAATTCAGTGCCGCTTAAAGTAGTCTGCCCGTATCACACACACGCGCTCAACATATTACATTAACAAGCAGCATCTCAGGGCCTAGAAATCAGAAGTGGTTCTGACGTCCTGCCACGAAGCGTGTCCATATCGGAGAGCCGACATAATGAATTCACACGCGTTTGTACGCATGTTAACAGCGCTTTGTAAAAGTACGTAATACTACGGGGTCATGTTCAGGCCTTTCAATAACCTATTTCGTGACATATCGGACACTGCGCTTCAGAACAGACACACGTTTAACTTTAGACAGTAAATCTTGTGTGTGTTCTGAAAAAGATTCGCCTCTAAAAGACAAATTTCATCAAACAATACTTAAACACGCTGTTATTGCCTCTAAAACAACAGATCACATCACATTCACAGATGCAGGCAGACTCTTTTAATGCCTTGGAAAAGTTTCTATATCTAAACCGAAAACCGAAATTCACCGTTCAATGGTTATAGCTCTCTTTTCGTATTTTGAATGTTCTGAGTTTAAATTTTGGTCCAGAGACTTTCTTCTGAGACTTTTCGCGGTTTTAATAACGAAAATCTTCATTATCTATTGACACAACTCCAACCCAGGTTCAAATCCTGAGATGAACATAAGCGTTATATCGGATTATCGTCATTTCACCTTCCAGAAAGCTGCGTCGTTATAATTATTTAACAGAATCTCCTCTGCCTCGTCGGTTCGTCCAGTGAACTTCGGTGCGCCTTAAAATATTCTTTTCCCCCGCTCAATTCATTTGTGAAGTGTGCAAGTTCTCCCCTTAAGAAGCAATCTTCGAAATTAAAAAAAACATGAAAGGTGCCTGTCTAGAAAGAATCCAATCTGTTCAAGTAAAGAAGAGACGATAATGGGAGTATCTTCAGGCTGGAGTCAGTCCATCATGTGCGACGTGTATTGTACAAAAACAGGCTTGAACAGCTTTGAGTCCGTTTGTGATATAAGAATTTGCATTTCAATTAACAGTTTCCAGGAAAAGCCACTTTCAATTGTGCTTATACTAAATAAACTGTAATTCTGCTGTATTACACACGTTTAACATCAAGTTAAACCACTGACGGCTTACAAATCTTTTTGACGTGTTAAATCTTGAGCTGTCACTTAAACAACAGACGCTACAGTACACGTTGCCTAGCGCAAGTTATTGGTTTGACGTTTGGGGAATTATTTAAGGAGCAAAACCTTTATAGAATGTGTTCAGCTCGAGCAAACTGGAGGATCTACGTTGGCGTTATTAGTCGTTTTACACACATTTTGGTAGAAATCGAAATGGACGAATTAATCTCGCAGTGTGTACAAGTCCAATCAAATTCTGGTAATTCCGCCCCAAATATATTTTTTTTTATATCGGTCGAACAGCTGCGACTCCAACGGAACACGTGTATCGCTACGAATGGGGACCGAAGGCTGACTTATGAACATGGCGATAGAATTCGGATCCCATTGAAGATGGGGTAATTTGTTGACCAGCTGAAAGACCATCTTATTCTGAAGATCTCTGCTGCAGGGATTCAGTTACTAGCAAGAACGTCTTTATTGAAATCTAAAAAAACAACTGTACGCTTCACAGCATCTTTTTTTTAAACCAGTGACAGTCTCACGAAAACTTAAATGAAATAAATACTGATTTGGTGGCTGCCCCCCCCCCCCCCCCCCCCCGGACTAGAAAACGGTGACTCAATTCGTCTCAATACACACTCTGTCATTTTTCCATTAATCATCACATGTGATCTGCTAATGGACTATGATGTGAGCAGAAGGAAGCCGATATTTCCGGCAACATCGCTCCGCGAGGGTCAATGGCGCTGGTTTCCTCTTCTCGGCAGTCTCCCTTCAATACGTCGAACAAAACCTTTTGAATCGTCAGAACTCATGACGTGTGTGAGACAATGAAAAAAACAGTGAAATGATCAGAGAAGCCAACCCAAAAATTCGAGTCTAGGATCTGTCTAAAGTGGCGACCGAGAGAGATATTAGCTCTCCTCCTTCAAATCCAGGCGGTCCCATGTTATCCCGGCTCACCCTCGATCCCTGCAGGTAAATGCGGGAAGATTTACGTTATCCGCTACAATTCGAAGTCCAAGATACTGACATCATCGTTAAAAAAACCATATATAAGTACAAATCAATAGTTTATAATAACCTGATAGTTCCTGCATAACAGGCTTCGCGTACAAAATAAAAAAAAATTCTTGATATTTTAGATTTTTACGGCAGCGAATACGACGATGACCGTCTTCTGGGTTGTAGCGCAGTGCAACCTCCATCATCAGGGTGATTATCGCCCTGATGATGGAGGCAGCAAACACCTCTGAAACGTCAATAAACTCCTACTAGTTCAGAACTAAGTAACTTTGTAACACTGCGACCACCCGTTCAATAGTGCACCACAAAACATCGGTGGAAGCTTTCCAGACCCCTTCGTTGAAAATGTCCCACAGGAAGTCAGATTAAAAGGGCCGTTGGCATGTTAAATCGATCCAAAACTCGAGTTGATCGACCAGCTCTCGCACTAAGCCGTGAGAACAACCCCAAATCAGTCAGTTATCATACGGGCGTCTGTCTATGAAACAGCTGCACTCTGCCAGGACTTAACCAATGTCCGCTCCCTTCCACTGAAACTGGATTCAATCCGAGATGTTACGGCGATAATCGATTTATAGAAGACCATAACATGATATAAGAGAACCAGAGATTAAAGCCTGTTGCTAAGTAACGGTCTACGTCATCCTTTCTCCTCAGTCCTACGACCTAGTTTTCATTTCTCGTGTGTGTACTATCTAAAGAAATCTCGATGTCAGCGGGACTCTGGCTAAAAGAGTTTCGGTTTCGAAACTGGTAATTTACTCTTTCTCAAAGGGAAGGACAGATTCGGGAATTTTATGGGACCAAAGAGTTGTCCTACGAGGACGACGCAAGATAAAATAGCAGAAAATTACGTTTTCAAGAGCCTTCTTAATGCGCATCGTTTAACCGGATATTGCAGCCTGCGCGTTGTGTATGACATTAAATTAGCAATGATTTCTGTTCATTAATTTTTCCCTTCTTGGATGTGACATTTAACTCCGGGCACTGGATTATATTTGAATATAATAATAACAAAATTTCTGGTATTTCTTTCCAGTTATCTACGACACAAATTACTGTTACCTTTAAACAAGAGACTTTGACCATTTCACTTCACCCTTCACTCCCCCTTTTCAAAATGGATTCAATTTTCACATTGATTATTTAAACTACTTCATTTCCAAAATATATTGACAGTGATTTACTGTTAAACTTAAAGATTAAAGGCAAATGGTTAATTAATTTTAACAGCAACGATTAGAATGTTTAACAATAAAATACAACCAATCATTTGTAAATAACACACATCATTAAGAACGAGAAAGCAAATGTAACAATGGAAGTATCTGGAAGATCCTACGTAAAATCCGTGTAATATTATGTATTGCAGTCAGTAAATGCAATGACAAGTGTGAGACCTGAAGATGACACTTGTGTGTCGAAACATGAATTGCAGAACTCTAAATTCCCCCCACTTATTTCATCCCTCCTAGGTCCAGATATCCTCACGACCACTCTGTTTTCAAACACTTGTAATCTACGTTCTTCCTTCAAAGTAAGAAACCATGTTTCACAACCATACAAGACAGCAAACAAAATTATTGTTTTGTATATCGCGATTTTCTGTGTTTTGGATATTAAACGAGATGATGACATTTTTCGAATTGAATAGAAACAATTGTTCCCCAAATGTATTCTACTCATCATCGTTGACCACATTTCTGTTCGATATTATCGTTCCCAGATATTTAAATTTTTTAAACATTTTCAAATGATTTGTTTCTTACAATTAGGTTCCGCCGTTGTGGCTGATATTGATCTCGTATTACGCCAAATTATTCTTCTACCTCGGAAGTTACTGCACTCAGTTTTGTGAACGGGGACAACTGACTCTTTCCATGTTGACGTAATATTATAATTATTTTTCAAAATTCAATTGTAAAGAATTGTCTCAGAAAAGTGGTTCGAATCACCCGTACTTCTACGCTGAAGACAGGTCCAGAGACTGCTCCTAGACTACCTCGGTCCATCGACGGAGTTTCGGTTCCTCAACGGGATCTTCGACAAGCAATATCTGGCAACGTCGCCAGTCTTTGGAAGACTTCTGTCTTTCCAAGTGGGCTGCTTATTGGCAATGACTTGCCCAATTGGATACTGTGTTGTCCTTCGCCCATTTACCTGTAGATGGCCATGAATAAAGCAATATACCCTACCCTCTTTTACAACCACCCAGTTTATATATTACAGAAACAAGTGTTTTCTTTTTGGTTCTACTGGCTTCTCACCTAAGAAGCGTCTCTTTCCTGTGGATATAATGGTGGCCTCAGCAGGAGGGAAAACCAAGGCTTGGTAAGAACCGCTGGCCGCCTCGGACAAGACCTTCTACGTGAAGGGTCACAGGTGGACGCCAACAACAACCCTCCGAATATCATCCATCAAACACCCCCGGCCGGACGGCACCACAATCGGGATAAAGGGCCGAGAACACTATAGTGGAAATGTCTATGTTGGCCTTCTGGGTTGAACTAACGTTTTGGAGGAACACACGGCCTTCATCTTCAATGCTGAAAGTGGAGGCTAATATTCTTCCGAAATTGTGGTATGTACCTAGAAGTTCACAAGGCCAACATTGGCCAAAAACATTACTGTCAACTAATATCAAGACATTTTTGTGTCAGAATTACATCACTGGTCGAAATCGTTATAAGATGACTAATCAATCATTGGAATCCGTAACAAATCTAAACTGCATTCACAAGGAAATTAATAACAAGAATATGGTTGTCTTCTGGATCTTCTGCTCCATCATCAGGGCCCTGATAATGGAGACAAGTACCTGTGAAACGCTGGTAAACTTCTACCAGAGTACTCAGTGCCACATCCCACAAAACACCAAATGTCATTTATATTTAGAGGATTCATTTTTAATTTAGTCTTGTACCAAATTACTGAAACTCATTTGAAAGAGTCCAAAGGATGTACGGACTTTGCGTAAGAAATGGCACTGGAGAGACGTTGATTTAAGTAGTGATTAAACAATTAAATATTTCTCCGCATATCAAAGTCATATTTAAAATATATCAAAGACTATGATTTACTAAATTTAATTTGTAACGAAACACTTGAAGCGTTCGCGGTGACTGAATGCAATGTAGAGTACATAAGCATTACACTAAGTGTTGTTTCATGTGATAGTTGTTTCTACGCGGGTAAGACGGCTGGAGCGTAAAGCTAACAGCTCAATTCCATCCAGTGCCGACAAATGACTGTCGTCTTTAATTAACGCATCTATGACGACGCATTCTTGCGATATTGAAATTAGGTTCCACGTAATCTAGATTTAGCATGAGACACGGAAAGGAGACGCTACATGTAAAATTTCTGACAGCAGTGCTCTTACTAAGAAGGTACTTGGAAAAGAAAGGCATAACATAAGCTAATAATAACACTGCCAATGGAAAATAACTTGATACAATAACTATGTTCAGCTGACTCACGATCTGTTGGGCTTCAGGCATGGTGGTCTACAGTAGACTATCAAGTGCCGGAGATATCTTATTGTGTATCCCGTAAAATTATACAAACTGCTGAAAGAATCTCGTATAACGCCAGAAGATTTTATAGATACCAAAATTTGAAATGTAGCAAACGGTATTTTGTTTCCGTATTGGAATGGCAATGCTCAGTCAGACCAGTCCCACAGCTTGCCCAACAAATGGACAACCCTTACGGCTTCAGGAGGCCAATTCAAGAACTCTTTCAATGAACCAAATTCTTTCGTCTTTTTTCCCCGACGGCGTTGCCAAGGCACATTTTACGACGAAAGAAAGAAATAACATGTTAAGAATCCAATTTTTCATTCGTTGTAATGGTGCATCGTATTTCTGACATTTTAATTGGAAGATGACTACAATTTTCACTATTTACCCGACGGCTAAATTCTTCTTTGTGGTACACTTAAGTTCATTAATTCGCTTTCTCCAAATTTCGGCGAGGATGTTATACGTCGCTTCTGGTAAAACCGTCAACACTTACTCCGAGCTGAGGTAGATGGATCAGTCTGTGCCATTCGATGAATGTTCTCAAACCTACGATCGGCTGCCGATTTACATTTCAGAGTCCAACATCGACGCTTTCACAGTCGTTTGTGACTGTTTGCGGTCGTGTCTTCTGACTTATGACGCCTTGAGATTGCGCTACCATCGAAGACCCATAGCAGCGCCTACAATTGGTTGAGCCGCGAAAGGGTGTTTGATCCCAACGCACCACAGACGGGTCCTTGCCGAGGCAATACAAGTTGAAGGCACAGGTCATAGGTCGGACATTGCACTCGGTGCCGCTGGCTGCATTTTTTCCACCAAATTTAGTGACTTCCCGTCACCGACCAGGTCGCTAAGGGTTCTGAATTTCATTCACATTTGCCCGATGATTCTGTCGGCTTACGTCTCCTCTATTTATATAACATACGCGCACCAAATTCTGCCATAATCTGGTGCATAATTACGCTGTGTTACTAGCAGAGCCACCTAGCAGCATAATTAAGTGGTCAATATTCACGACAGAGCCACCTATCCACAGACGCTTGGTATCAAAAACATCACACAGCATGATTACGTTCATATTATAGGCAAGAAAGAGAGATTCACTTTGACAAAAAGGAATTTCTTTAACAATCTTACATGTACATTGTAGCTCAGAACTTCTCAGTAAGCGTCATAATTCCAGTCATTGCTAATTTCCTTGTCTTTGTCTCACGTGGATTTTATCCGCATTCCAGTAATTACGATGATTTGTGCCAGTTTTGTGTTAATGGCAGACACAAACATGTCTGCTTGATTTTAAAAAAAAAAATAACGAATGCCAACGACTTCCCGAGACATGTAACCAGGTTCCATGGCAAAACGAAGGCGAGAAATGAATTCCTCTTGGACATCCATATTGAACAAGTTGGCCAGCGCAGACCAGCACTGATGAGATGACATATGTTGTTACTTTGAGTAGTGGAATCGGCATGTTTAAGCCTAAGTCATGGACACATTCGACCAGACACCCTGTAAAACTGTGCACTTGCATATTATTCAACTGTCTTTCAAAATGCACGTGTATAATTCATACCGACATACGCTGATTTTGGCATTCGGAATAAAATCTGTAGTTAATATCTGTTTGTAAAGTATATGCAGTTGAATCACTTTTGTTAATGAGAAAAAAAAACTCTCGTCAATATTATTATCCGCATTATCAGTGCATTGTTTGTGCTACTGGTTAGGCTGGAAGTTTGAGGGAACGTTTTACTTCTCCGTTTGAGTGATTTGTTGTTCGCTGGCATTCAAATTTGTAGGCGCCGTGTCTGAATCTGATTGCTGACAAAACTTTGTGTCAAAGGCTCTTTTTATTATTGCCAGTTACTTGTATGTATGTTAAATTCTTCTCGGGCTACCAGCCGCATCCTCCTCCAAAGGTATTCTGAGGTCGAGGACGAAGATAGTTATCGAAACGTCGGTTTTTCGCCTTTAAACCTGACGCGGCTGGTAGCCCGAGAAGAATTTATTTTACTCAGTCGCCGTGAAAGGCCCAGATCATGCAGGTGATTAGTTATTTAAGAAGGAATATACATGAGCGAAATTTATCAGGGTCTATTACCTTATTCCCGATCACGTATGCCAGGATTTATTTAGTGTTCTGTGTGACGACAGGTCCATATGAACAGGATCCTTCCATCCTTTTCTCGGACTGGGACCTGTTCATATACGTTCTTGGCAGATGATCCAGAAGTGGTTTGCCATTGCCTTCTTCTGTGTGAGTGTGAATGGAGTAATTGTTGGGATGCCACGGAGGAAAACTCCGTGTTGCCTAGACCACGGCCTTGCCCAACACAAGTTATAAATTCGGGCACCGCCGGGAATCGAACCCGAGACCCCAGGATTACAAGGCCAGCGTTCTAACCGCTAGACCAGTACTGCAGTTAAATCTTCAATGTTGGCCGGATAATGTAAGAACGACCTAACCGCAGCTTTGAACATAACAATTCCAAAATCGAATGATCTGGAATACGATTCCAGTTGTCAGGAAGCCTATGTTACAGGCTCGAGACCAGTTCTTGAATTAAACGCTGGTTTACGAGGCGTGCAAATTGAAAGTACTCGCCCTACTGTGGTTACACGGCGTGGCGGCGTCATGAAAGACTCGATTCTGTTTATGCGTCAGTACAATCTTGGACAAAGAACGGAACAGCAGTTCAATGCTGCCACGGGTTTAACGAACATGTTACGCTGTCAGGGTGATTAAATCCAGAAGAATGAGATTGGCGGGGCATGTAGCGCGCATGGATGGGGCAAGAGGTGTGCACCGGGTATTGGTTGGGAAGCCTGAGGGGAAGAGACCTCTGGGGAGACCTAGACGTAGATGGGAGGATAATCTGAGGCGGGATCTATGGGAGATAGGAGTTGAAGGAGACTGGATTTTGTTGGCCCAGGACAGGGTCCGGTGGAGGGCTTTGGTTAATTCGGTGATGAACCTTCGGGTTCCGTAAGCCGTCTAGTTAGTTAGTTTACGATACTTTGCTACCTTATGTCACTACGAGCAGAAGCCCACATGGCGTTACAACCTACGACAGACAAAGTTCAAGAGAATGATTTTGCACATTACGTCACACCATCGACAGAGGCCATTTACCATCTCTTATACCGCTTGAGTAAATTCTACAACAAAGTGTTCAAGAGAATATACGAACCAACTAAAAGAGAAATTGCAGGAAGAAACCTGCCAGGGACCGCGTGAGAGCTCACCAGAAAGTCTTCCTGTTTTCTTCCACAATTTTCTACCTGAAGATGGAAGCATAATCCAGCTTCCGAAACGTAGTTTTATAATTTTGTGCTTCAGATGACGGACAAAGTCCGAAAGAACAGTTTTACGTATTAAAATACACGATAATCAGAAACTTAAAACTTACACTTTCAAGAAATTACACCGTCAGAGTGGCATATCCTCTGCAGAAGGTGGGGATATGTCAAAATCCTGACACGTAGGCGGAAAAACGAACGTCATGAAATAGATCATAAGCAATGAAATGGGTTCATTCCAAATGAATCAACAAGTAACAGAAACTTTAACACAATCCAGACCTAAACTTATTCTAGCGTTAACTATGGATAATGTAAAAGTTTATCTTAACGAAGGTGTAGAATGGAGCCATCGAATTTAGGAAAGAGACCAGTGGTGGGATTTTTATGAACACAGCAACACACCTTCAGGTATAAAAAACAACAACAAACATTACCTGACTAGCGGAGTAACTATCAGCTTCTTCATTAGGCCTCTGCCCCTAGTAATACTGACAAAACTATACGTACCCTTGTGTTTTAGAATACTTTACACATTTCTCCAGATTCATTAATGGAATGTTTAGAGATTTTTTAAAAAGTTTCATTAAAACGATGTATTATCCTAACCCCTTACTACCGTGCTCTATATTCTGTTGATCAGCATTAGCTTTCTACGCCAATGAAAAAATGCATCACTGCCAATCAGTGGATGCGGTTAACATTCTGCATACACAGAAATCGTGTACCACAAGGAACCAGCGATCCTTCGATTGTATCAGCTAAACTATCACACCACGTGGCAATTAAAATCCATTACGATGTAAAACAAATGCCTGTCTCTTTGTCTACCTGAATAATTACGAAGACCTACTTTTCCTTTCACGAATTATTGAGAAGAATGAAATCGTATTTTAAAAAGTAAAGAATGTAGACTACTATGTATACAGGAAGTTTCATGTGCGACCACAATGCACCATCTACCAGCTATTATTAGCTTCATTAGCTACGTTCTGTACGCCATTCAGAGTGTTGCATGTTTCGACCTGTTTGGCATTATCTTCAAGGGTCCCTTTCAAAAAAATTTTTTTTTGTAAAACCACGAAGTTCGCATAAATTTGTTACGTGTGATACGACCTAAACAACAGTATTAAATGAATAAAAATTTACTTGGATATTATCCATCGTCTAGTAAATATAAAACGTAAAACGACGTTTCGGAAATGGGACTCTATCTCCGTCTTCAGGTTCCTACACAGTTGGGCCCACTAGATAGAGCTAATCCCTATCTCCGGATAGATAGAGTCCCATCTCCGAAACGTCGTTTTTTACGTTTTATATTTACTAGACGATGGATAATATCCAAGTAAATTTTTATTCAATTGACTCTTCACCATCGTCAAGAAGTTTTAGATTTGATAAACGATATTAAAATATTATAAAAGTTACACATTAAAATTCCATAACCAATCCAGCGTCATTGCATGTTACATCTGTTACAACCTGTCTTCGTATTTCCCACAGCTTTCACACGTCTGTATCACACGATGACTGGCGGAATCTCTAATTCTTCTGGAATGACATTAATTTCCCGTGTTGTGAGCGATTTCTGCCTTTTGGCTCAGTGGCACAGATGCACAGAATAAGCACATATTTGATCCACTGCAGGCATTAGGAGGCGGCGGTCCACGTTTCCTGGTGTTAAGCCTCAGTGTCTCCATGATTGAGGGACACAGCTTGTTTCCTTCCCATTCCCTGCCCTGCTTCTCCTACCCATCAATCAGTCTGTCATCTGTCTCTTGGCTTCGGATCCTTTCCACGAGATGATCATGTTTCGTGAACTGCCGATAATTCTACTTAAGAACATCAGTCCTTTAACTTTGCGTTCTGAAAAAAGTCGCACGAGGAAGTGAACTGATCTGCATACAACAAAACAAAGCCTATTATCAGAGGCACATAACAGTCATATAGTGTGGAGAAAAGCTTATAAAGGAAACTGTATCTTCTACGTCATAATGAGCTTTATAAAAACACGCTGACTTCTGAAAGGTATCAAACTTTTTACATTAAATTCTTTTTATTCGTGTTTTCGTGATGATCTTAGTTGAAGTTGTCAAGCACGTCGTATCCTGTAATAGTGTTTTAGATTTTCTGTGGTTTGTGTTACGTATTACCCCCAAAACCTCACGTAGTATCACATTTAAAATAAAACAAATCAATTAAAAAATTCAACCACATTAAGGCAATTATACTGAATCCTGCTGATGACTTCTTACAAAGTCGAAACACGCAATTTCATTTTAAGCTTTATACTGTACTATAAGGAAACTACGTAGCCTACACATGACGAACGCCTCACGTGTGTGTGTACGCTGTCCCTTCCTCCTATGATGACTTTGATACACAAGAAGACTCTTGCTTATAATGGTCTGAAATACGCTTGACAGCGGGATGTGAAGTTGTGAAACGTCCGAAGGTAATGGAGAAAGATCTGAGACTGACAAAAAAACGCTGTCGTTAGAAAAAAATGGCGGAACTAGCTATTACTGAGCCCTGCACTAGCTGGAAGACCTGGACCCCTTCCTGCGCCTTCCACAGTCTGCACAACAACAACAACAACAACACAAAGTTTTAAAAGCCACGAAGACGACAGGCGATAAATTTCCTCTCGCCTCTTTCGTATTTTATAGATCTCTTCAAAGTGACATTTAATGACGCACATTTTTCAATTGAGAACTATCGCATATGAAAGAGTCGGTCAGGACATCAACTAGGTTACGGGGTGGATGACAGACGTTCGATTCCCGACACGTCTTCTACGCCACCGCGCCCAGACCAGCTCCGGGGATAAAACGGCAGAGCGTGAAACTGACTACATGAACTCTACAGGTTGTCCCAAAAAGATGTATACTCTTTATAATATGGAATATTAACCTTGTTATTGATCCCCGTGTCTTAAGACATGTATGGGAGTCTCTTTGAACACCCACATTACATTCGCCAATTCACCAAGTACCAATGCTGACGTACGAAATGGTTTGGTTTATTAAAATGTCTATTTCACTCACTCAATGTGTGCATGCATCTTTCTGGGACATTCTCTATTTACAGTAAAGGCAACAACAATTCGTCTATCTCGACGGTGGAGAGTCTTATTAAGGACAGGGACAACTTTTTGTCCCTGAAGATGGCTGAATTCTTGGTTACTGTGACGTGTAGTCTCGTAGAAGTTTACCGACGTTTCAGAGGTGTTGGTTGCCTGCATCAGCTGCGGTAAATTTATGCCAGGTTATACGAAGCAACCCAGAAGATAAGTGACCTTCATCCTCGTGAGAACCTTAAATCTCACTTCGTAAACCTCAAGGGGAGGCTATTCCTCACTACGTTCAGAAATTCGAAGCCCTTCGAATCATTCTCAACCCTCATGTCGGAGGCAGCAAGCACCTCTGAAACGTCGGCAAACTTCAACCAGCCTACACGGCGCTACAACCCAGAAGACAGACATCTTCGAGTGTTACAAGTGTTTTGGATCACCCCATATAGCGTGTCACTGTACCACTTACAACATGTGTGTTCTTATTTGTGAAAAAAACTATCTCGTAAAACGATAGTCTACACATTTTTTTCCTTTCATTTCTTTTAAATTCGTACTTTCACTTCGCATGTTGAGCTTTATGTGTTATGATAACATCACCACTCCCACCCGCACTGCTAAGATACTGATGTACTTAATTAAAGCAATTCGTGATGTGTGTAAGCGGACACAGCGCGCTCATTGTCTGCTCCGTCCAAAACAGCAGGACAATTTACAACTGTGTTATTAGACTAATGACAACCAACATATTTTAAAAATATCTCTCCTCAGCGGTTGCAAATGAAAGCCTGGATATTTAATTGGGAGAAAGAAGGTTTCATATATAATACCTTCGTATCTTTGAGCGATCTTTAGAAATTTGGGTTACGAAATTGAGTCATTAGTTTACCTGCAGTTTGAAAGTCAACCAGTCATATTAGTTTTGTTACTAAGCTTCCTTAAAAATTAAAAAGAAAACGATATCGTGTTATAAAGACATGCGACGAAGCGTAAAGCATTTACGTTTTGATTCTAGCCTAAGCTCGTGGTCACGTAAGCCCAAAATTGCACGGATGGGGGAGTTTTATTATAAAAGTATAAATACACAAATATGAAGCCCTTCTGAGGTGAGTTACATTATTCGTCTAGAATGGTCCTGACAAACGTAACATGAAAAATGTAACTGACACAGCTGTAGGATTAACAGAACGTCCAACGAATACGTGCCTTCTGAACAGATGAAGAATTTACAGCACAACGAAGATGTATAAGGGGCCAAAATCAAGCCATGAACACAAGAAGATGCCAATTGAGGACGTCAAAGTACACCAAGACTGAAGATATCCGTCTTCTGGGTTATTGCGCTGTGTAGTCTGGTCGATGTTAACCAACGTTTCAGAGGTCATACTGCCTCCGTCATCAGGGCGATGAATCGCCCTGATGACGGAGGCAGTATGACCTCTGAAACGTTGGTTAACATCGACCAGACTACACAGCGCAACAACCCAGAAGACAGAAATCTTCATACTCCCCGCTGTGAAAACCTCAAGTCTTACACCAAGACTGCAGAAATCCGTCAAATTTAACTTTGTCTTAAAACTGTAACGTTCAGCTTCTTGGGTGGTCAATGCTCTAACTAACAAACAATACAGATAATAACCACGTCGTCGCATTGTATTAATTTTCATCGTCATGAAGACCTCAAATCTCTTACGTTGATAATTAGAAATTATCAGCAGAAATGAAAATAATAAAATATCGCGGTAGGGACGGGCCTATTACTGAATTCAGCAGCCGGCAACATTCGGAAACACGGAAGCTATAACCAATATAAGCAGAAAGTAGCTCCGTCAAGACTTCTCTCTCTTAATCGGCTTCATTAATCCGGTTTGTGAGTAAGAAACACAATCAAAGTCTGAAAGTAACGAAGATGCATTTTTAGAGACCACTGCAGAGATTTACACATTCGGACCAAAGATTCGTGTAGGTCTACGAGGAAAAGATTGAAAGCTCAAAATATACCGAAAGACATTCCTGATTAAGAA
Source organism: Zootermopsis nevadensis (assembly GCF_977971745.1). Lineage (NCBI taxonomy): Eukaryota > Metazoa > Arthropoda > Insecta > Blattodea > Termopsidae > Zootermopsis > Zootermopsis nevadensis. The sequence goes on from NW_028259143.1 coordinate 17,970,767, forward strand.
TAAAATAAAAAGGTAGAAAGAGTTCATAAAAATAAATGACCAAACTTGGCACTGGACTATAAACCCACCGGCAAAAGAAACAGAGACTGACGCAGAAGGAGATGGTAAGGCTAATTATTGGTTGAAAGTTAATGGAACAGGCTTTTTAAGTCGAAGAACAAGAACTTGAGTTACGTCTTCGTGGATATAATGTTGATACGAATCTCTAGAGCGCACGCGTAAGATTAGAAACTGATACAAAATTTTAGTCAGTAAACTTAAGAAGGCTTAGGAACAGATGTGAAGATAATATTAAAACGTGTATAATGATCATATTTGAGTAAGATGGGTTCGAATGAAAAAAAAAGTTAACGCTGATACCGGCCTGTACAGCAATCGATTAATGGACTGAATTTTTATGAAGTCGTCACGTGTATTGAGACCACAAAATTTTCCATTTATTTTCTCCCGTCTGCATAAACCATAGTTTAAATTGCCCATAGGGAACTCATGAAAGCAATAAATATATGAGGAACATAATGTTTATTACGAAGTAATGGCGAAATCTGTTAATAACAGTTTTTGAGGCCGTGAAGAACGCCCGTTGCTGCCAGCGTTCTCCCCCTTCAGACCTTCAAGCATGGTGGTTACGTGCGTTGTTATGGCAACACCATGCCCGGCCATGCTGTAAGGTCCCGCTGATCGAGTCTCGGGGCTGGATTTGAAGTGTTGTATCTTTTACTAGCCACTTCGCGGATTTCTTCTGTCGACTTGGCACAGGAATTCGGGTATTACAAGCGATGGATAAATGAACTAAGACTTTACTCACTAGAAGTCACGGCTTTATAATGGACGACTACGGAAACCGATTCAAATTCTGGTAAAACAAATATGAAGGCATTCCATGCCTTCATATTTGCAGCTTCCGAATGAAAGCGAGAAGCCGGCGGGCTGTTATGAACACGGTAATTCCATGATGGGCGAGAAATTTATTAACCAGCCGAGAGACGATCAGCTACTGGAAACGGACTAGGACTGCTCCATTCCGTTCATCACTGCATCATCTACAATCCGTCCAATGTGGTTAGGTTAGGTTAATAAAACTCTCAATTAGGCCGATATAAGTACAGTAAAGCTGTCCCACTATGCGCCATGTAAGCACTTGGGAGGAGAGACGGTATAGCTCCTACTCATTCTTGGCCTCGGCACTAGATGGGGGTGAGTGGTCAGCATAACGCCCCGGTTAGACCGATATAACGTACGATTTATGAAAAGATCTCGATTATAACATTTATGGCGAAATCAAAGGATCTGATGTTTTCGCGGCGGTGAGTCTGAGGATGGCTGTCTTCTGGGTTGTAGCGGCGTGTAGTCTGGTAGAAGTTTAGCAACGTTTCAGAGGTCCCAGAAGACAGCCATCTTCGATGGAAGGCAAAGTTAGCTCACGGTGAAACAAACAACTCCAGCAGCTTGCACGATTTGATCCGAATGTCGTGCCGAACGAAATTAATAGTATGGAGGCCGCTGCTTAAAGATCTGCATTATTATCACATATTAGAAAACGATAGAAGTGCACGAGAAGAAACATCATGCTGTTTCTTCATGTACTCGTACATAAAAGTCAGATAGAATATATAAGATAGCGGAGTTCCAGAGGTGAAAGTGCATGCAGGATTCTAAATCTGTGGCGAGGAGGAATTCTTCCGGGATTCGAATCGTCACGGACGGCTCCGTATCGTCCGGCCAGTTTTACAATAAACGCTGATCGGCTGTGTCTGTCAGGGGCAGTGGGGTGCGGGGAAAGTGACTTGCGATATCTGGATCTGTTGCTTTGAATTTCAGCTATCGTGAGACCCGATTGACTGCAGTTACAAAGCTCTGCCGGCTAAAAAGGAGAACGCTACGTCAATCAAACCAAAATGCCACGAAAATACTTCTCTGAGTCCTTTGTGAAGTTTGTAGATCCAAAATAAACCCACGGTCGAACCTTCATTTGACCGCATTACGTATTGTCAATTTTGAACGTGGCCAATATATTTAGCCATGAATTTTGAACACAATTAATTCAGCTGTATTTTAACTTTCTTCTAATGAACTAGTACAGTGGCACCCAAAACATCCATCGGAAAATAATGAACACGTGTATAATGTAATGATTTTAAAGGAATTACAATTATTATCCTGGTATTTTTCATTTTAAACCAAGAACAATATTTGTTATAAAGTAACGTGAACATTTATGCTTAAATTCTACAATTACTACATACTGACGAAAAATGTTACACAAATATTAAATGTTAAAATGAAAAACTTGTCGTAGTCTACTCTCCACCAAATATTATCAGGATGATGGGCGGAGTACGTAGCATTTATAGCAAACATAAGAAATGCATACAAGACTAAATTTTCAGAATATTAATCGAAGACATCGCTTGGGGGGGGGGGGGGGAGGCATAAGCAGAATTATATTAAAATATACGTTAAAGAAACAGGGTTGGATGGTGTAGTCCGCGACAGGGACCAATGGCGGGCTTTTGTGAACAAGCCGATGAAACTTCGGGTTCCACAAATCAGCAAAGCTACTAGCATCTTCTCAAGAATGTTTCTGATCCACGGGGCAATCCAGATCATGCCTTGACTCCACCCTAAATTCATCGGTTCAGTGAGCCACTAATTAAATCACGCGTGCTCAAGAGATTCGAAGAGATAAATGAATGGGTCATCCAGGGTGGATGGAATCGCAGAGCAAACAACATGTCAACCATCAAACCATCACGGACCGCACAGAGAAGTTGCAACAGGAATGATTTCCACGTCAGACAGAATTAAACCTGCATACGTCAAGGCATTATTAATGCAAGCTCACATATATTTCATTCGTACACACCGCTCGAGGCATCTCACGCAAAATACGAGACTTGCACGAAGCGTAGAAGGTTCTGGTACCTGATTCGGAGTTTGAAAGTTATTTATCGGCTGATCTAGTTCTCTGCAGGATTCCGGTATTGTCAGCGAGAAACCTGAGCGGTACTTATGTTCATTATGTCACGACGCACGTCCCGAAATTTATCCGACTCTCTCTCAATAATTTGTATCACTGTATTCATTATTTTACCAACTCTTCCGACCAATGTGTGCGCGCCATGACAGGTAACAGATGTTTTCAATAAAACTTAACAGAATTTTAACTGTGACAACGTATACATGTAAATCAATGATATTTAAAAAGTTGACTATTCGCGAAGAAATGGAAATTAGAGTCACAATGAAGACAGTATAAGAATAAATTGTAGAAATGCTTATTATTTTTTCAATAAATGTTATCATTCCAGCTGTTTTCTGAAGGTGTCAAATGCCGTGTCTTGCTAGTGTCTGAAAAGAAAGTCTTGACGAAACATTCAGACGTAAGAGGGCGAATATCAGTTGAGATTTCAGGTTCCAACGGTCTACCAGACTGCACGACGCAACATCACACAAGACAGTTTTCTTAAGGACGAAGTGGCTATTTGCACGAGTCACATACAAGGTTAGGCTTTTATTGACTGGACAAATGACAAGAGAGGGGGCGAGACAGAAAATACATACAAAATTTTAGCTTAACGAAAAACGCTGATAGATAATGCTGACTTTTATATAGCGTTTTGTTGCAATGTCGGATGAGCACGTAACACATTATAGGATTAATTAATATCCTCTGCCTTGAACTCATGTTGTGAAGGGTTTTGTTGTTACGTAAACTTTGTTTCCGACTGCTGTATCATATCAAATAGGTTAATAAAACGTGGGGGGAAACAAGCTACAAGTCCTCACGAAAGAACCGATTTCGTACTTTTTACATTCAGGTGATAAATTTCGAAGCAGTGAGAATAACAATAAATAAATAAACACTGTCCAGTGTGTGCTGTCATCAGTTTGGGGAGTGCGTTCACTGTTAAAGTTGAACGCTGGCTACAACTTACATGTGTTATAGCAGTTCCTGCCGGGAGCCGGTAAGTGAACGATGCGTTAAACTTTATCAGTGAACGCATGTATAAGACAATTGTGTAAATGTAGTAACTACTCACCTCTGACGATTCATGTGAATTTGGAACTGCGTCGATTTGGTTGTCACGAGAAGGCAAATTCAATGACTTGGGGTCATCCTCCACCAAACAACTGGAAGGAGTACTTTCATTTTGCGATTCCAAGGTCACGACCATCGTCCCACCCTCATTTCGCGAATCTAAGACATCACCAGGGTCATTTTGGCTTGGATGAGACGCGGAACAGACTGAATCGGACACAGTTTCTATGACGGCGCTGTTAGCATTGTCAGAGGCTGGTTCATCGGCGTGTCCTGGTGGTAACACTTCAACAACAGACACGAGGTTGGGCGGCGGCTTCGGGTCAGTCGGAACGTACCACGACGTGCTAGACACGTCCCTGTTGCCACTGCCGCTCCGTCGCCTCGAGACGCGAACCCGAGGCGCCTCCGGTCTTTCGCGTTCAACTGCTGAATCTGTCCTGAGCTCCTGTTCTTCGCCGTGGCCACCACCAGAGTTGCCGAGAGCCGCGTTCTTGCATTTCTTCAGGTAGTTCTTCACTCTTTTTGCTTTGCTGGATTTTCGCGTGCAAGGGTTACCGCCTAAGCCATGTGCAGCATCCGCTGCTAAGGTCACGCTGTCCCCAGATGCCTCGCTTTCTGGTGTCAGACAGGCAGACGCTCCTAGCTGAGAAGGCAGGGTACTACTGCCCTTCTGTTCCCATCTGCCATCGTTGATGTCAATGTGATTCTCAGCGGGATTGACCTGAAACAAAAGGTTAGGTTAGCGCACATGGTTCATAGTTAGAAAATTAATTACTATACATTTGCCAGTATTTTACACAAGGAGACACGTATGACTTAAAAATGTGAACTCAGATACAACTTTGACATTCAAATTTACAGCCAGGTAATCCCCGAAAGATAGAAAGAATTCCTTCGGTCGGACTGCAAGTCTCTGAACACACGTAGAGTATCATTTCTCGACTGACGGTAAACAGGTACATCCAGATTATTGTCAGGAGTAGAGCTTTGCTGACAGCTGCATCCAAATCGTACATCATCTCAGGGACTTCCTGGTACTTTACCAAATGGTGTATAAATTTCGGGTCTTAACAGAAAATTTAAAGAACTGTATTTGAGAATTTAATGAAAGCCGAATCAAACATCGAAGTTCTTCACGGAAGGAAATGTAGCATTTTCGATATATTTATTCCACGTGTCATCAAAAAACAGTGCGCTACATTTCTATGAGAAAAAAAGTATTATTTTCTTCCTAATACGAAGATTAAAATTCTGTTCACTTACTTTTATTAACAACTGTTTTAAGGATGGCACAATATATTAATATTCTAAATATACTGTAGGCATTCCGGACAACATAAACCATGACAGAACCATTCTGATTGAAGCAAATGAATGTAGGACAGTGAAAACATATGAAAGATTTCCGTATCTGTCTTGTGGGGAAGAGCCGACAGGAATAACAAATGCAGCACACAGAAGCAATGCGAAAACTCATACACCATGAAATTAAACAAAATAAAAAGTCAGCTCTATCTTCAATATCCGGGGGTTAATGATTCAATCCAACACACAAAAGGCGTGAGATAGTTGACTGTGGTCACTGGGCCAAACAGAGTCTCTGTTTTCTCTCTCGGCGTGACCACTCGAGCGAAACAATATGGTGGCCGGCTATTAATGTGCTCGAGTACAGTGTTTTTCAACCGGTGTTCCGTAATTGAATGTTCTGTACGCCACCTTCAACTTTTATTGAAACTGAAGCTCCCATATTTTTGAAAGTGAAACTCAGAACTTGTAGAGGAGCCACTTTTAATTCGGCGTCTTCTAAAAATAACAATATTTGTCATCTTCTGTGAGATTATTTGCTTTCGTAAATAAGGGTCACATGCAGTGCAGGCACACACATTCCACAAATCTGAATTAACTTCTGCCGAAATATATTCTTCACTTCCAACTGCACACGAGGGGCACTTGGAAATACGTCTTACGCGAACAAGGAACGAGAAATCAATGCGCTGATGACGACCAACACAGGCACCCGTCGTCATGGCAACAGTCTCATTAAACTAATTCATTCGTTACAAACGTCCGATCATCGTCATTGCAAAGTACCTTCGTGAAATTTTAAGAGGTATAGTTAAACGCGCCTTTGTATTTTAAAGCGAACTCTATTCTGTAAGACTTGAGGTTCTCACAGCGGTGAGTATGAAGATTTCTGTCTTCTGGGTTATTGCGCTGTGTAGTCTGGTCGATGTTAACCAACGTTTCAGAGGTCATACTGCCTCCGTCATCAGAGTATGAAGATTTCTGTCTTCTGGGTTGTTGCGCTGTGTATTCTGGTCGATGTTAACCAACGTTTCAGAGGTCATACTGCCTCCGTCATCAGGGCGATGAGTATGAAGATTTCTGTCTTCTGGGTTGTTGCGCCGTGTAGTCTGGTCGATGTTAACCAACGTTTCAGAGGTCATACTGCCTCCGTCATCAGGGCGATGAGTATGAAGATTTCTGTCTTCTGGGTTGTTGCGTCGTGTAGTCTGGTCGATGTTAACCAACGTTTCAGAGGTCATACTGCCTCCGTCATCAGGGCGATGAGTATGAAGATTTCTGTCTTCTGGGTTGTTGCGCCGTGTAGTCTGGTCGATGTTAACCAACGTTTCAGAGGTCATACTGCCTCCGTCATCAGAGTATGAAGATTTCCGTCTTCTGGGTTGTTGCGCTGTGTAGTCTGGTCGATGTTAACCAACGTTTCAGAGGTCATACTGCCTCCGTCATCAGAGTATGAAGATTTCTGTCTTCTGGGTTGTTGCGCTGTGTAGTCATCGCCCTGATGACGGAGGCAGTATGACCTCTGAAACGTTGGTTAACATCAACCAGACTACACAGTGCAACAACCCAGAAGACGGAAATCTTCGAACTCTATTCTGTTTAATGGTACAGTCTCAAACCTACTTCGACGCCATAATTTAAAACCGTACGCCTTCAGAAATGTCAACTCGTGAAATCTGGAGTTGAAAAAGCCCACGACAATTGTGCACATCGCACCAGAATTTTGTAAAAGTTACCTGAGAAATTCATACAACATTTTAGTCGTAATAGTTGAATGAAGTAAATCATAGATGAAAAGATAACATTAATAAATTATTCATGAAGAAATAGTGAGAAGGTACTCAATGGACTCGACGGACACAGGATATGGTCCAGTGGTGGATTCTTGCCAACATCCTAATGCCCTTTGGAGTTACGCAAATGGCGGGGAAGTTCTCGGCCAGCTAACACACCATCAGCTTCTCAGAAAGACACTGGCTACGCAGTAAACCGCATCTTTGATAAAACTCTTCACGCAGATTTTGCTAAAAGCCGAAATTAAGACTAAAGCTTGCAGATTCAGCACAGATTCAAGATTCTAAGTGTCTTTAAACATTTCACGAAATTGCTTTCACATCTTGGGCGAAAGACACCAAAATTTCGTCAAATATATTTCTGAGGTTCGATTTATGATGAACATCTGGATCGTAGGAAGCATCAGTGGCCTCTGAGCAAGCCTTGAACTTGGAACGCAACCCGCGCAATTCCTATCTCTCGACATTTCTATTGGTCAATTTACTTCAACTTTGCATAAAGACACGTTTCACATGTGAAATCCCCACCGGCTGGCTGAGAGCAAGGAGGTGTGACGAATGACCTACGTACGATATGATCCGACTCTTTCATGAATAATAAATCTGGAAAGTGAACAAAAAGTAGACGATATTCTCAAGGACAATTAGAAACTTTTTTTAAAAAAAAATTCTACAGGTTTCGTCAGTGATATGGCATCAAATTAATTCACGATCTAATTTGAACACAAGAACTACACTGAGATGAAGTACAGCGGAGGCCAAGGTCTCGGCTGTGTAGCTACAATATGAGGCTGTACCATTTTCCTTGCGAATTACAGAATACAAATGGTCAGTCAAGTACTTTTATATCCTACAGTTTTTTCAACTTTTACGCAAGTTCCGTCTGAACCGTGCGTGCTACATGTCACCAATCCGTCTCATTCTCCCTATTTGGTGAAATGCATTCGCTGATCGGCTATTACGAGTAGGCGAAGTAGATAACAAATATTACGCCCGTCTCGCTCGATATACGAGGCTCGTCCTCAAAGTAAGTTTCCCTGGGCCGTTTACAGAAACAAAACACAATTTCATGGAAATATTTATTGCAACAGATACAGCAAGTGTCCAGCTATTTTTCAACATATTCGCCACCGGAATTGAGACATTGGTCATACCGTGGGACCAACTTTTGAATACCTGTGTCGTAGAAGTCTGCCGCCTGGGATTGGAACCACTGTGTGACAACCATCTCCGCCTCTCTGTCATTCTCACCGGACAGGACAGGAATTTCTTGAGGTGTAGGAAAAGATGGAAATCACTGGGAGCGAGGTCCGGGCTGTAGGGTGAATGATTAAACACCTCCCAGCTGAACTCCTGCAGGAGACTTGCTGTCCGTCGAGCCGTGTGCGGCCTAGCGTTATCACTGACCGCACTTCACAGTCGGCGGGAGCTGGAATAAGAACCTCCATCTTCAACAGCTGCAACGATGCTAATGTGAGAACGCGGGAGGTGCCGTTAGTGCATGCGCCATGCTACGTCATTGCTCTATGACGCACGCAAAGTAGCTTCGCGCAATATAAGGTTTGCTAGCTGTGGGACGAGTGGGAAACTTACTTTGTGGACGCGCCTCGTATATATGTATAGGCTTAGTTCTCGGGTAGTTACACTTGTGCGTGCGTGCGTGCGTGCGTGTGTGTGACCCCGTCTGTTTTTACCATGCTCGCTGGCAGACCACTAAAACTGGAGGACTATAAAATATAAACGGCTGTCTTCTGGGTTGTTGCGCCATGTAGGCAGAAGTTTACCGACGTTTCAGAGGTCCTTACTGCTTCCATCATCAGGGCGAAGAGTTTACTTAGCTGGCATACATTTTATACTTGTTACCTACAGGCCAACATTTTCGTTAATTAAGTTTCCATGTATGGAGACCATTTGTTAATTCCCATTATATTGAGAACAAAAATTTTACCTCTTGTTTTGTATGATTCTGAAACTTTATCGTGTCAAGGAAAGGAGAGATATTTCGTATGTTCGACTCAAAAATGTAGAAAGTAATTGGGGACGAGAGAATTTGCGTGAAGAGGAACTTTATAATTTGAAGGCCACCGTTCACCTAATGCTTGCGGGTGTGTCGGAGTATATCATCTTCCAAAATGGTCATCGAAGAAACAGGGTGGGGGGAGTGGGCTAAATCCATTTGGTTGAGGTTAGGAACAAGCACTGAACCTTTGGGTACCATGAAAGGTGGTAAATTTTCTGACCGGATACGCGACTGTTAGCTTCTCAATAACAATTCTGCTACGTGGAATTATTTACAAATTTCTTGTTCGATTAGAAGAAGCCTTTAAAGTTAGAGTATCTCCAGGTCAGCTGATGCAGTGTTTGCCTACCCCGCAGGCCACCATCACGAAATATGAAGTTAACAGGATGACTAATATCGGAGTTATGATTCCACTGTGCCAGAAACCCTAATTGAAGTGCTGCAAGCTGCGTGAGAATGCGGCTGTCAACGAGATGGGGACTTTTAGAAATGCCGCGAAAGCTCATAACGCGATTACACCAATTAAAAATTACTAATTTCTGTCCGGATCACGAGTTTGTCCCACGAAACTTCCAAGCGACGCGTTTCTGTATGTGCGCTGTCTTATACACTGTGCGTAAAGTGAACGCATGATGGAGAGGTAATACAGCGTCGAATGAAGTGCTAAGATGGATTTTGAACGAGACGAATACGGCCTATCTGAAGATGCTATTCTGGCATTTGATTGCGAAATGCCTCAGAATCCCGGCTTAGATTTGAGCGCTCCGCTGAACGAACACGCTCACTTTGGCTTATACAAATAATAACAGCGCGAATGACCGAACAATTGACGGCTTTATAATCTGCGTTTATGACGCAATCTACAATATACAGGTCTATCGGTTGTTTTGTATTGATTTCACATCCCACGGATACAACATGGACGGGCGATGTTTGAGAACGGGGTAGTGAGCAGAATATTTGGGCCTAGGAGAGAGGATGACGATCAGACCAAGGATTGTAGACGGGGTATGTAGCACGCATATGGAAGACGATAAACATTAAAATATTTAAAAATCCTAATACGAGTTCAGGTGGTAAGATAATATTAAAAGAAATATGGCGAGATTGTGTGAACTATACTTGCTGAAAGCAGGAGCCTATAGCAGGCTTTTGTGAATACTATAATGAGCATTCTGATTCCATTAAGGCGGGACTTTCTTCGTCGATTAAACGACTATCAGATTCTCAGAAACGCAAAACGTTGAAATAATATCGAGGCAGCCTATTTCTTGTGCGGCAAAACAAAAGTGACCCCTAACTGAAATCACGACGACACCTAGACTTTGGGCTTATTCCTAGAAAATGCCATAATAGTATACTAAAGTAGGCCACGATCTCCTCTCAAATCCCATAATGCAGACAAATTGTAAAACACACAACTGAAGCCAAGTGGTGACTGATGGATGAGGGTAAGGACAGGTCGTGAGTGGCACAAGCCATGATACGTCCTGTTTCTGAGGACCACTTCGCCACTCTGCATAAGAACAATGCCGTGGCATTCTTAGCAGAACAGTTCGAGAGAATGTTTGCGCCGTCCTGCTTTCGGCACAGCGGGGGTTGTTTTGAGTCACGACTTAAAAGTAATCAGAACTTACTAAAACCTGCAATCCAACGCCAATTAAAGGCAACTGCTGGTGTCAAATGTCACAGTGGAACAGATCGAGCTTGGCTCTGTCGGCGATGAAGGGAGAAGGATCACGGATCAGGAAGCTCCCACGGTGCGTGCGAACCTTAATTTCTCTTAAGCGCCATCCACCTGGTCCATCGACGCATTTAATTACGAACTCAGAACCCGATCACAAGGATAAAATAAAACAGAAAAGTTGAGGCTGGATATAAAGTCTTACGGCGTTCAACACTTCTTCAAAATCTGTCTTCTTCCCGTTCCTGATGCTTCGCCTTTCATCGGGAGGGAGGGGGAGGATTTTTTCGTAAATTTTCCTCGTATGAGAAGATGGACTGTTCGCTGTTGTACCTTGCAATTGGCCTACACAAAACAGAAAAATACCAAACACAGCGTCAGCGACAAGACTACCTGGCAGACAAAGACGGAAGTAAAGGAAACAAGGTGTGGGTGTCGAGTGGATGTAACTGGCGCAGGATAGGGGACCACAGGTTTGATCATGCGCAGTGGCTCTCAAACAGCGTTCGGCGAGTTTTGGGTAGTTCATACACTTTCTTATTTATTTATTTTGTACCGTACAGCTGCAAATTGTAATCTTTTATCGTCACATTTTTTTTACTAAATCATTGCAGTAAAAACATGGCGAAGAAACTGTACCTTCTACCTATATTTTATTCTGAGGAAAACTGCCCTTGTGAACACGTTAATGATAATTCCGGTTAAATACAAGGAGAAGAATTCTTTGATCTACTAAGTGATTATAAATCTGTCAAGTGATCGTAAGGAGCAATTATGATCGTATGTCGTGTACCAGACTTTCTATAACTGCGTTCCAAGCCCTGATAATGGAGGCAGAAACAGCCAGCGAAACGTTGGACTGGAATTCCATACTCACGTGGCTGATCGCCCGAGAAGACGCCAATGCATTCAGTCGCTGTAAAAGCTAAAATCTCGCCTCGTCTGCAGATCTTACCAAACTTTTTTTTACAATTATATAACAGTTCTGTTATCGAACACCGGTCGTAATTATGACATGCAGGAGACTGCAAACGTCTTTCGTTCCGAGAAGTTATTGGTTAAGTAACCAGAATGTTTCGAAGTGGTTGTTACGTCACTGGAAAGTATCGACCTATATCGAAGCCCCACAGAGCAATAACAGCTGTCTTTTAAACAGTAAGAATAGTTATTTAATGTAAAGGGAAAAACATTTAATATCTCCACACAACTGTTGTGACATTCGTATGAATCTGACAAGCAACAGCAGGGCACCGACCGAGAATCTCAACCTCACCATGTCCGAAGAATCCATTTTACGTCCGTCTTTACTTTATATTTCATCCCCTGAAATGATAAAATGACCTCGAAAGGTGTTCTAACAAGAAACAAATCTCCCTAAACGAAATATACGAATAATGTACAAAGCACCCTCTCCATCACAAACAATGCCGATCACATTTTCCCTTGATACACCGCGGATCCCTCGGACGGGAACCGCATAATTCGATTGTGTGTGTCCTCCGCGTAGAAAACACCCCTCTAAGGGCATTAGTCATCAATCTTGAAAACGAGCAAAAATATTTTAACCCCCCCCCCCCCCCCCCATTACAGAACACGCATACGGCACGCACGTTTCTTTTATTTCTGTCTGCTGAGTTATATATAATGGGGGTCGCTGTCATAATTCCAGCACTCGCTGCTGAAAATTAAATCAAAACTTGGTCATTAACTTCCTCCCATTTTCAAATTCTTCTCTTCTCTCTTGGAAACAAATGTTAAACTCTAGTAACTTACTAGCAAGACTCACAACAGGTCGCCACTAGATCCTCTCTGCGACCAATTAAATCTATAACATATTTATTTTATATCTACTTTAATAATATCCTGTCATTTATGCCTCGATGCCCCAAGTGGTACCTTCCCTTCAGGTTGCTTTTCTCGTCTCCCCTGCCTGGTCCATGACCCGTACGTCCGTCTGATAATTTTTATAAACAGTCATAAGTCCACAAATTAGAATCAAAGTTCCTAGAATTGACTGCAGGCATCGCTTAACAGCTTAATTTGCATCCATTTTAGCACAGGACTGAAGGTTCAAACTCACTCTGTGAAAGCCGCCGACGAAAATCCCTTTCGTTGCCACCTTGAAGCAAACTCATGAGGTGGCAGGAGATATTACCTCATAAAAAGATCCAGTGACATTGGATTGGGAGTTTAAAGCGACCAGTCTGAACCCACATCTGAATATAAACGTTTATCTCTCCTGAATGAAAATTATTCCACCGCGCTCTCCAAAGGACTCTTTTGTTTTAAACATACGTTTTAGGGCGTGAATGCCGATATTTCAGGCGGTAAAGTCTGTCCATAAAACTAAGTTTTCTACGCGGGACAGACTCGGGATTACAGAGACGCGGCTACAGAGAGAAGACCTATTCAATACACAAAACGTAAGGCGACTTTGTCAGAACTTAAGGATCTGATCCCTGAGGTCATTTCCAGTCTCTTATGTCACGTGAATGTGAGTCCGATTCTCAACGGTTACGGACGTACGTTATCTGAATTTAAATACGATTTTAACCTTAGTTAGAACATTACAGCCATTCGATGACGTGAACATTTCCTATTTTCTGTTTACTCAATGCTTTCATTTGAATCCAGGCAGAGTGAGGTGAGGTGACCGGACTGGCCAATTCTGCAGACAACCACGACCAATCCATCGACCAGTGACGTGCTGGCAATCACAGCAATAATAAGACTCCGCGGCACCGACAAAGTCTCCGGACACTCTTCATTAACGCACCCCTGATTCTAGTTTCATCATCCTGTTACGTGTTGATTCATTTATTGGCGTGCCACGTGTTCGTAATAATCTCACACGTGCAACAGGTCGTTCCTCACATTATTTACGCCTATTCGTCTTAAGAAAAAATTTTTTTGCCGTATTTTCTGAGGGCGCCCTTTAAGCTTCCCAGGGGTTGGTGATGATAACGACAATGAGGATGGTGATGACGGTGATTATGATGATAATAATAATTTGGTTTGTAAGATTGCTTATGTAATCCTTGTACATTAATAAAAAAAACAAAATTAAGCTAGTAGGAGAATAGTAAAGTACGATTATTTCAGGATAACTTCGGAGGACGTGGATTCCTATTCGAAAGTTGTTCTCTCTGAGTCCCTCTATACGCTCCTTCAGTTTGGCCCTAACCTTTTGAACCACCCTGTACACAAAGTTCATCTCGTCTTTCTTTAATTACGTACATTTGAATTTGTACTTTTCACCAAATATTATCAAGATAATCTTATCAAGAAAAATAAGATTGTCCAAAAATGTAACAGGCATCGGAGAATGTTAAATACGCTTACGTACAAAATTTTTCTTGATAAGAAGAATAAATCACCCAAAGGACCTGTGCATGGGACGACAATATTAAAATGGATCTCAAGGAAATAGTGTGGAAGGGAGTAAATTGGAATCATCTGTCTCACTATAGAGAACAGTAGTGCGCTCCAGCGAAAACTTTAATAAACACTTGCGTTAAAAAGAGGGCGGTGTCACTTCTCCGTAGGGCACTTTCCAACATTTCTTGAGCAACACAGGAAAGATGTCAAAATATTACAAATCCGCTCGCAGAACGAGGCTTTAAGCAGTACTCAGGCACTACTGGATGTAGTCTAGGGTTTTTTGAAAGGGAAATGTCGAAACCACCGTTTGTTTTATGTTTAGAAACTTCAAAACACACCCCTTACAGAACCACAAATAAATATTAGGAGAAGCTCGTCTTAATAATAATCAACGCTGGGGTTCTCTGCATTTTCCAGAACTGGGACCACATTCACCTTTTATTATAGACACGCGCGAAGCAGAACGGATCAACATGGCGATAAATTATCGAATCCCCATTAAAGTTTATTAAAAATTCCACTAAACTGGGCCTACTATTGCAAACGTTGCTCGAGTGACCTTTGAGTTGTCGGCATTCTCTCTCAGCCCTGAGTGTGTCCGTCGGAGATACGCGCCTCGTTATTGATTTGACGTTCTTTGTTATGCCGAACAGCTGTTCACAGCGACTGACCCTGTGAAGCCCTGAGCTCGTCTAAATAATATTTAAACATTCGACCCCCCCCCCCAAGATAAACACAATGCACCTCCATTAAAAAGATCAATTAGTTAATGATGGGTGTTTAGGGAAATGATCAATGTTTACTCTCAGAATCATACACTTTCTGGGGGAAAAATACAGAATTATAAATTGTTAAAGATGGCAGATGGTACAGTAACCACTGGGCTTCAAATGGCTGACATTTTTTTAATTTAAAAAAAAAAGCTTGTAACGAGGCGAAATCTAGGAAGAAACGATCAACGCAATTTTAGACACAACAAGTGTCACATGGAATACTCAGCTCATGGATCAGAATCCACGACACAGAAAATTACGTGGCTCCGTGGATGAAAGCCCTTGAGAAGCCGATACTTAGCATCTGGCCGAGAAATTTGCCCCTTTTCAAGAACAAGATGATACACAGACGCCGAGTGACAGTATTGAGAAGTTTGGTTAAATTAAATTACGTTCTGGAGACGTAAGGCTGGAACAAACTTTTTTAAAAAATACGGAAGGTCGAAGGCAAAACGCCCTCAGCTGATACCGAGTGCGTGAAGTGCGGGTGGCGGGAGAATGACATCAAGGGGCCCTGATCACAGCAGGGGGAGAACCAGCTCTCATGCAATTTGCTGAATTTTCAGTTCCCCTTTCAACTGGGGATCACGTGTAATTGAAGTCTGTGATAAGACGAGATCAAGGGAAATATATAAAGTGACTGAAGAACACCAGGAAGCACGACACTCTTCCGACGTTTCGTGAACGTTTCTATAAATTACACTGGGCTGCAGAGTCTAATGTTCCTGGAGGTGGACTGCGCTGATTTCTCCTGATTTTCCTCAGTCCCTCCGAGAGGCGAACGCTTTTCCTCTTCTCCTCGAGCCCAGATTTTCTCGGTCGTTGCACCATATCGTCCGGTAGAAGTTAAACGACGTTTCAGAGGTACTTGCTGTTCATAATGGCGATCATCGCTGTTCTTACGCAGATGAGAATGAAGGATGACTGTCTTCTGAATTATTACGCCTTTGTATTCGACTACACGGCGTACCATCCCAGAATATATTTATCTTCATTCACAAAATACTTTTCAACGCCAAACGATACCTAATGGATTAGAATGCCTTTGACAAACGGCTCTGCTATCACAGACAAAAATCTCCTGTGAACATGAGCTTCAAAACGAGTTTCGAAAATATTTCGACTGATAAATTCTTGTCTGAATACAAAAAATATCACATGCCGGCAGGAAACTTTATTTCAGTTTTGTTACCACTTTCAAAAGCGTAGTTGTGAGAGAACCACAAACAGAAATCGACTCACGCCGAACCTGACCTGAGATTCTATCCTCCATCACTGGTTTCATATTTCTAAGCTTTGTACAGGTGGAAGCCATCAAAATAATCGCACTCAGAATAAAAAGGTCAACACAGCAAAATAAGCAAACAGAGCTGTTTCTCCACAATGTAATTTTACAGTCGTCACAAGAGTCCTCCACTGGACCCATAAATCACACGTCTTTAAGACCCAATTTAACACAGACTGTCCTCCCATGTCAGCTCTTCTTTAATTTATATCAAAATGCAGGCCCCCTTCAAAATTTTCAAACCTTCCTTATTTTGATATTCTCTACCCATTTAAGCATCGAAGAAAATTAATGACTCGGTTAATAATAATTAAAAGAGTGTAAGTAGGAGAAAAATGCAAACAATAATATCAGTTTTTGCATAATAGCCATCCCACTAAAACAGTTAAAAAAATGCGTCCTTACATGTCAACAGAGAAAACACTTTAAACCACCAATAACAAGAATAAGCCAAATAAATTGAATCATGGTTTAGAAAGAAAGCAGTTGAACGAGCGTCATATTAACAGAACACAGGGACACCGTAAACTCTTCAGAATCGCTGAACATTAAAAAGAAAATAAAACACTTGTGTCTCAGAATTACTCTTCAGGGCTCAGTGCCGAGCGCTAGACAACGTTCATCGTTTGCCAGTAGAAGGATTCTCTCGCCATTGCAGACGGAGTCACTCTCATACGACAGGAGGAAGGCTCTTGCTATGATGGCAGAAGGGAATCTGTCATGATCATCCGCGTCACGTATTGCATTAAAGGCGAACAACTTCTCTCACAGCAACAGGCTTGCCCCTTTAGCGCGTCGCGTCGCCTCGCCCATATGGGAGCATATTGATCAACGGAAGACGCTCGACTAGGCTGGGGACGACGGCGCGGCGGCGGGGGGGTGTTTACACAGTTGGCCCACATCCAGAAGCCCCTGTGTACGCAGTTTGCCACATGTCGGAAGCTTCACAGCCAGCAAAGGAAACTTTTAGTAATCTAGCTTAAAGCAATGAAACCCAAAATCATGAAATCTTGAACGTTTGACGAATTCAGAGAACTTTCTCCACGGAACGGAATAAAAGGGAAATTCTGTCCCTTACATATTACGGGCCAGTCTCTATGAATGGGTTATAAAATTCACATCATCAAGAAAAGGCATTTTGACATAAACTTTTCCGCGTGGCGACTGTGAAATCCCAAAGCAAGGCATTTAATCTAATAATATTTTACATGTAGGCAGTGTCTTGGACATTTGACGTTACCTGCCATCCAGTTTTAGCAGTTCAGAGGTAGCAGTGTTCTGCGTCATTCTTCATTACCAATTATGGCAGACTAATAAAATCTGTGACTTCTCTGGTCTGCTCATATTTTCTGCATTTAGTTAAACAAATATGATTCGTACATACAACCAAACGTTTTACGAAGAGGTTAGATAATTCAATTAGATTTGGGGAATGTTTCTACCATTAAGTTCAGAATCTGCTTTTTGTATAAAATGGAATGCGTAACTTCAGCTTTCGGACTTCAGCCGCGTCGAATGTTAATCATATCCAACGTTTCGGAAGTAATTGTAGTTGCCATCTTCAGGGTAAATGTGTAGTGGTTGGGCATCTTTGGAAGCCTATTGCCTGGCTTGGACAAGGCCTCGGAAAAGAACGAAGGCAGAGACTGAAGGAACGTCACAAAAGGACGACGAGGAGGATATTTGAAAAAAGAAAGAGAAACTTCATTATTTGTAATTTAATGCAATATTGTTACATTGATAAAATCGAGAATGTTGGAACCGTTTTGGGCATGCAGCATGCATGGAGGGATCAGAAGAGAATGCATATGTTTGTCAGAAGATATTAAGGCAAAATTCCGGTCCCTGTTCCAAGAAAACACACGGCCCCTCTGTCACAGTCACTGGGACAGACGAAAATGCACAAGAAATTAAACCTGACGAAATGAGGAGTGACTGAATGAGATATTGGTTGGTATACATAGTTACCACAGCTCTTTCGACAGCACAAACTCATTTTGAAATCGTGAATTTAGTTGCAAACCCTTCTCATTAAAACGCGTTCCCGTATACCTATGACCTTGGCGCACACAAATTACACGATAATATACGTACATACAGAAGGGAATATAAACCTGAACAAGATATGAAGTGGTTTTTACGATACATCAACTGAGGAAACAAAAGAACGTACAGCTGCTTAGAAACCTAACCTGTGTGACATTCAACACCTCTTAACTTTTGAACTAGCTCCAGCCTTCAAGTGAAATGCATGATTTAGGATATTTCTAACACGTTTCCACCTTAAAAACACTGTACACCCCTATTTTTTTTTAAATGGAGACATATTTCATGTGCTCCTACTTACTTTATTACGTCTTCCCATTGCTTCAAGACAACCTGCAACGGACACAAGGCTGCCCACGCTCATCTGACGCGCCAATCTACTGTTCATAGCTTCCGCTGTTTCTTCACAGAACGCTCAATCACTACAGAAGGTTGGAAATGAATTCGGTAATCGACGTCTTTGGTTCGTGGTCGCCGCAGCGGTGGGCAGAACTTCACTTGCTGACAGAAAACGCGAAGCGAGGAGGAGGAGGCACATTGATCACCCACCCACGGTCACAGCGTCGCTTAATGAGGGCGAAATCGGTCAACGCCTATAATACAATCGTCTTAATTACCCGAACGAGTTTGGAACAGCCGTGTCTCCTGATTACACAATTAAATAGCATCACCCATCCGACTGAATGATCGATCCACACACGAACCACTGGGTGAGCGGTGCACAATGTTTGGAGACCAAACGGCGTCCGTACGTGGGACTGGCGCCCGCCCGGGAGCTCAGCGCCAGTGCGCCGTCTCTCTTCCCCTATACAACCCCCTCTCCACCCCGGGTCCTACTCGAGGGACAGGAAAGAAGGCAGCCAAGATCTCAATGACGACACTAACGCCTCCCTCACACCCTGTTTCGCCGCTCAGACCTCTTCAACTGTCTCTTTCTTATTATTATTTGTTTTGTTTTTGTGGGGGACGGTGTTGCCATGTTAGTTTTACGAATCCGAACTTCCATTCATGAGATTTGTGTTTCACAAATGGATTTTTGTTTAACCTTGCGCGTATTTACTGGTGTAACTGGTACTTGCTTCAACGTAAGAGACCACCACGCCGCTCCCAGAGGCCTCGCTGCTTGCGGACTCCTCACAAAACCACTGCCTCACCATTCAGAATTTGATTATACGAGTGGTTGAAGAGGATGAAGGAAGTCAGGTTCCCATGTATGAGCTTTCTTAAGCTCGGTGGCCATCACCTACCACACTTCGCCGTCTCTTGCCCTCCTTATCGCTTGATAGGGTTAAGTCGAAGCCACAGGAAAAGGTACAATTTTGGTTAGGACGTCGCCCAGTTCGATTCTACGTCAATTACTGCCTCCTATCTACTTGTCAGAGCGAGGTTCTCAGGGGTTAAGGCGGCTGGAGCGTGAACGTAACCACCCACCTCAACATGAGGATGGGACATTAAACATTAACTCTTCTAGGTGCAGTGCTCTGGAACACGTCGACTTGGCGGATCTGGGCAAAGCGTTCGACTTCAGTAAACCTAATTACAGAAGAGGCTTTGCTTGTCGACTTGGAATATGCCGTGGATCAAACGCAGGTTTCATGATTAATTTTTAATTTAATGCAAAGTGCGGACGCAGATCTCATAAAAGTCGACATGACACTGACGTCAACAAAGCCGATAATTAAGACGAATCAAAACAATAATTAAATTAGTTGTGACACAAGCAGCGTTAAAACGGTTCACTTTCAGGTGCCGTAGCATCGAATTATACTCGTGAGATGACACAACTTAAAGGTGAAGGCGCTGGTGTAGAGCCCTTCTTTAGTCGTTCAACTGCGCAACAAATTTCCCCTGCTTTTATGGAACCCGAACAGTAAGAACCTGCTACTGAACCCTATCCCACGCCAGTCCAATCCACTTTCCACCCTTGCAAGACATTTCTTCAGGATCCATTTTAATATTATCCTCACACCTATGCTTAGATTTCCAAGCGATCTCTTCACTTCAGGTTTCCTGTCCAATCTTCTATGAGCTTCTGACCCCGCCGAAATGTACTCACACGCCTCTCGTCTTTTCAAGGCAAATAAAATTCTGATACAAAATCAGGGGCTGCTTATTCTACCAACGACACAGCCGCCATTAATCTTCGCCATTGAAATGAAACACACAGCAGCTTTAGAGAGGCAATTATCTCCACTTGTTACAATGACATCTCGGCCCGTGCAACAACGCGTCGGCAAACACCGAGCGCTGTCAACACATTTCCTTTCCCCATCAGACATCACGCACTCACGCATGACAAGCTGACAGTGGCCGACTAGCCAGGAACTCGGTCACATTTCGAGGCAAATCCTTCTTTCCCTGAATATGTCTGTTCTGATTGCCGTTTTGGTTAGGTTAGGTTAGGTTAGGTTAGGATAGGATAGGTTAGGTTAGGTTAGGTTAGGTTAGGATAGGATAGGTTAGGTTAGGACGTCTGGACGGAGCAAAATATGGGATATTCACCCAACCAGGCCCCGAGTCCGAAGTTCATCATCAAATATGTTACCCGCACAGCACCGACCTCTTATCTAGTCCGAATGAAGCCCGATCTATTTTCAGTCTGCCCCGACTATCATGTCATAAACATATATTCATTTTAACGCACAAATGACAGTAATCCGTCAACAAATTATTGAACGACGCTCTAAAACCTTTTTTTTTTTTTTTTTGAGGAACGGTACAATGACACCGGATTCCAAGCGAGAAAGATATTACGAAGTTACATTTTCTCGCTTTTAATTTTGTTCCTATTTGTGTCTAATATTTTCAAGTTTGTGGGTTGCACTTAAAACATTACGTATCTCTGAATATTCTCCTAAATGTAGAAGTAACAAATAGTCAGTGAGTAAGAGAAAGCACGTGGAAGAAAGTGGTCGTGACGTTGTTTTAAGTATTATTCCAGCACTTGGCTCTAGGCTCTAATAAAACCCACGAAATTCCTTAGTCCGGGGCTGACAGAATCTCCGTTCAGGCAAAGAAAGGATGCCAGTCAACTCGAAACAAAACAAAATATAAAAAGGACCTTTCTTTCCCCGTCCAAAAATACGAACATCTTCCTGTGTGTGTGAGTTCGTGGTCATGAAGAGGATATTCAAAATGACACCAGTTCGATTTTATTTCCATATTCATACAAAGCCACAAATGAATATTCCACAATGTGATTACGCAGCCCAGTTAATGAAAATGCACACTGGATGTGGAAAGCAACTGATCCCACCCCACCCCACCCCCCAGTGAATGGGTCGGTTCCTGAAACAACAACAGGCAGCTTTATCTCCGTGGAATTGTCTGGGTGGGTAAAACTCATTCGCTCACAGGAACGCCCAGTCCCTGTACAACATGAGTGACCTAAAGGACTCGTCACGCGTGTAAACTTTGACCAGAGTCCTTCCTGACATGCTAACAGTTGCTCAGCTCTTCACGACGTTCCCTGCAGTTTACGGCGCCCTTAAGTTCATCACAGTGTTAACACAAGTGTGCCCCACCAGTCCCTCACTAGAGCCAGATGAAACCAGTCCACCTTATTTAACATACATTTTAATATCATCATTCCACATACGCCTAGATCTTCCGAATGGCCTCTACCCTTCAGACTTGCAGACTAGAAGCTTGTGTACACCTCCCCCTTCTTGCACGCACTCAATCCATGCCCCTCCCTCAAGGTAAGCGACTAAGTTTCACACCCATACAAAATAATAGGCAAGATTACAATTTTTTCACGTTCTCATGTAAAGGAAAGACTGCGAGGATATTGCAACATAGCAAAAGCTCGATCTGAGTTCAAGTTTCATTTTTTATGAGTAAATCGGTGGTAGTACGAGCAGTACAGCATTTACACAAAATATGCCACACAATCACTGTCACTGGTGGCCTCCCTCATAGCTTCTGCCCGGGGTTCGATCCCCGACGGGGGCAGAGGACTTTTCCTCTAGCCTCTGCGTCCAGACGGGCTCTGGGGCCCACCCAATGGGTACCGGGGTCCTTTCCCGGGGGTAAAGGGCGGCCGGGGCGTGAAGCTGACCACTCACCCCATCTAGTGCCGAGGTCAAGAACGAGCAGGAGCTATACCGTCTCTCCCCCCAAGCGCCAACATGGCGTATAGTGGGACAGCTTTATGTATTTTTCTATACAGCTGCTTCATCGCGAACGACATCAAGTGCAGTTGCACCGCTGATGCAACAGCTTTTGGTCACTTCATGACCTCACGGCCTCAAACGAGCTAGCGTGACGCACCCTTCTGCAGGTTCAAAGGAAAAAAATTACGACCTGCTAACCTAACCTTCAGTACCACAGTTCGATCCAAACACAAGCTGAGAGTCCCCTGAGCAAACAATATTACAGAATCTCATCTAAATAAAAGGAACACGTTCTCCAACCTGTTGGGTTGCTGGGACAACATCCACCGAAGGCGAATAAAGGGCATGGAGGCAAACCTCCTCGTATTCACAGGTTGGGCCAAACTTTCTTTCTGACGACAAAGAAATGTCGTAGGATTCGCTTTGTTCGCTGAATGTTGCAAAAGTGAAGGCATGAGGTTTGAATAAACACCCCGGGGAATCCAATGTCGTCCGATTTGCCGACGTTTCAGATGTGCCTGCTGTCTCCATCTGTCGATGGAGGCAGAAAGTCGGATGACTAATACGGACTTCAACATTTAAGTCGACTTTTGGTGTGGTCCATTTTACACGATTATTGTACCGCATGCAAGGTGTTCCAAATTCTACGAATAGGCTTTGCAACTCCATGGAGCAAAACCCTTCTTGAGAAGCTTGTAGTCGCTCAGCTGGACAAAAAAATTCCCCTGAAGATGGAGGCACTGTGTTCTTCCCAAACTCTGGTATCTACCTACATGCTCACACGGCGTTAGAACCCAAACCAACATCGACAAGAAACAATACCCGGGCTTAACAGCAAAGCATAATTTGGTTACTATACTAACTAAAAAGTTGGTTATAAATATTTGAATTATCCGAGTTATTAAGCTATAAATAAAATGTACGAAGATGACGACATGCGTAAACAACATCTGTCAAGGAAGCGTGAGATGACACGGACATTTCCTTATGTTCAGACTCTCCGAAGGCAAAATATGACGACTCACAACGATTCTAGACTGCATATAGAAAGGACGCAGGGGAAGATTCCCTCAACAGCTGCTGAGCAGACAATCCCCGGCATTGAAGCCACTGGTCGGACGGTAGGGACGGAATACAATGTATCAATAACAAGACAGCGTGTGTGTGTGTGTGTGTGATGTATCTCACGTGTCAGCCGAAGTGGTCCTTTGTCTTCCGCGCCACGGGGGGTCACGCGTAAAACTGAATCCCAGTGCATCAGACAATCTCGTATCAGTGACGCGAAAGGAGATTTTAAATTACGTTTTCTAAAGTTTTAAATTGAAATATTAAAAACCAGATCCAGAACTTAAATCAATTCGTCAGTCTACACAATTAACGTTTGTTTCTAATTTAGAGTTACGT
This sequence comes from Zootermopsis nevadensis, assembly GCF_977971745.1. Taxonomy (NCBI): domain Eukaryota; kingdom Metazoa; phylum Arthropoda; class Insecta; order Blattodea; family Termopsidae; genus Zootermopsis; species Zootermopsis nevadensis. The sequence continues at coordinate 17,994,618 of NW_028259143.1, forward strand.
GCGCTTTTGTGCACACGGTTATGAACCTTCGGGTCCTATAAGATGTGTGAATATTTCGTAGTAGCTGAGAAACTCCACGCTGCTATCTTAGTCCTAATATTGCATTATGACACGGAAATGTGAATGAATAAATCTTTAAAGATCAGGGGTCGATTCCTGGCAAGGGTCACCTGTCCAGCGCGTTCATACTCCTCGGGGGCTCACAAAGGTAAAGCGGCCGGAACACGAAGCTGAACACGGAGGTTAATGAATTGTGAAACTTCACCTCCGAGTATCCACACGTCTTCGTCGCACAGAGCTTGATCACGTAAGACTGCATCTTGCTATGTTTTTCAATTGGTATTTGCGGTGACGACAGAGGCCATGTATGCGACTGCGCAGAACACATAACAATTACAGCATAAAACATAAATGGGACTTCAGTTACAGATACAGATAGAACAATGCAGCCAACGAGTAAGTTCGTGCTTCGCTGTACCTAAATTGAAACATCTTTGTGTGTTGTCAATAAAAACTGCACGCTGAAATTGCGTCTATTACAAGTTCAGGGGGGGGGAAAAAAAGCAATATAACAAACGTACAATTTGTACAAATAAATGGATTTCCTACGAAATTGCTACCGGCGAAACACGAAAGTGATTTTAAGTCCACAATGACATGCAACCAAGCATTCGAGAGAAATAAAGCTCTTAGGAGGAAGGTGTCGTGCAGAAGGGCAGGCAATACAGCAACTGAATAGCCCATGTAAGTTTTCTCCTGCTGAGATACAAATCACCATTCACAGACCATTTCAAATGTCTCAATCATAACAAGAGGAGCCTCGGGTACACGGAAGGCAACATCAGTCAGTCTGGCTCCTTCAGGGCAGGGAGAAAGATTTGTGAGTCCGGGTGCAAGTGCCGTGCCGGAGGTAAAACCCGTAACACGTCGGTGATCCGGGTTATCGCAAACAGAATGGATCAACGGCGGAATGACGAATCTCAGGAGGAAAACTGAACTCGAAGACAAATGTGTGTTCAGTGCGCAGTGTCCACCACGAACCCGGGTCTCTGAAGTAAGAAGCCAACACCCAGCGGTCTGAGCTATGGCACGGTTTCAGAGGCTTTGAATTATGCCCAATATTTATTTCTTCTTATCTGGTGAGTAATTAAATTAAAAACTTAACTTCAGTGCCAATAGTGATGTACAATTATTTACCTGTACAGCAGGCGATCTCAGACAGAAAGTTAATTATAGCTTCTTTTTGAACCTTGTGGTAGCAATTACTCCTATTTTTCCATCAAGGTGCATCCATTATCTTTAAATCAGGCGGGACAACAAAATTTACGACAATCCTGAATCTTACCAATTAACATTTTAAGAGTAGTTCAGCACAAAACTGTTCCTTTAGTTGTTTTGGTAGAAAATCTCGATTAAGCTAACCTTGAGCACGTCACGCCTTTGTCCTTCGTAAGACGTGCATCTCAGGACGCACGATTATTGCCTCTAAATAGCACATAAATCACGCAGAATATAGTTCAGAAATATAATTTCTTGAACATAAGCTGGGGTTCGATACCGCGAAAGGACTTTTTTCCCGGCCAACACGAGACCGGGTAAAGCGACCGTAGAATGAAGCTGAGTACTTACATCCATCGGCTACCGAGCTTAAGAATGCGTGGAGATTTGCCGTCATTCCACCACACGTCATCATGATTAATGTAGGCCTACTTTCCTTTGAGATTTGAGATTTTCAATATGTCGACGTTCGTCTTCTCAGTCGAGACGCCATGTAATGTCGCAGGTGGTGAAATCTACCCTGATGACTGAGGCTATACGTTCCTCCGAAATTAAAAACATAATTAACAGCATAAAACCACCCAAATATCCGAATTTAAAGTATGTAACATGGATAAAACACGTCAGCGACGAATTATGTCCCTAAAATCCTAAATAATACTCAGGTATTTTTCAACTGTTTAATAATTTTCAACACAAGAACAAGGCTCGGTGGTTAATAAAAAAAATTCCCTGTCCCAGCCAGAAATCGGAACCTCGTCGTCCAGCCCGTAACCCGTCACACTTCTCGGGCCTGGGCAGACGGAGCGTGGGTTTCGCGAATGGAATCAAAATGAATGGGATGCTGATGCTCGTTGGAAATCTACTGAAGCCGACGAGCTCAATAAATCTCCAAAGGGAAATCAGCTCAGACGCCCAGAGCAAAATTACGGGTGTTACATAGTGCGTTTACTCATAAACGGAAACGCAACTGTCCCATCCCGGCTTCCGGCCGGAACTGGATGATTCATCGCCAAGAGCTTGAAGATTTTCCCAATACAATCGAGCATTAAAAGCATCAATAAATCTCTTTACCTTTTATTTTACAAAACGTGGTAAAACTGTGTCGCTGTGACAGTTCCGTTCCGGTTTATCAATGAACGCACTAAGAGCAGAAAATGAGTTATATTACCCATAATTATTTGATTTGCAGGAATTATACTGTTGTCGTAAGAAGTAACGGAGTCCTGCATTATAATTAAACAAGCCGACGGCCTGTTGGTGTTTGGTTAACACCTATACAACCAGAAGACTCCACCTTCTGCTGACAAAGCCATGAGGGGAACGCGCACAATGACTGAGAATGAGAAGTGACATCTCAGGGTCTTCCGGATTGAAATGGCCAAGCTGCCGCGCCCACTCCTTGCTACACAATGCCGGTGCGTGGGGCAGAGTTAAGACTTATTCAGCCCACAGGCATCGCATTGGCCTCCCTGTAGTAAAACAATAGATCACGTCACTGCTGTATTACGTATTTCCGTCAACTTTATCACAACACCCTGACCGTAATTCACGATAATGATGATGGCGATGACAATGATTAAAACGGGGACAGTAGCGATTAACCACAGCTCCGACGATGAACCGGTTGGAAAATGAGGTGGAACTTAGAGACCAGTGACCGGTCGGAGTACAAACCCCTTCTCTATTGGGTTCCCTGGTCGAACTAGCCTCAGCCACCCCGAGTCATCCGAAGTACTCGCAGAAGCAACTTCCTTACAATGCAGTTTCGCTTAAGGCTTTGACCGGGATGTTCTTTTGTTAAATCTTACGTGGTACCGCCTGATTCGACTTCTAATGGTTAAGTGAAGTGTTTTCTTCGCGGTACGGTCTGGATTCGTAAATATTATGAAGACGAGCTTCGGCTTCAAAGGGTTAACCAGCTGATTTTCGTAATGGTGAGGTGTAGTGTTTTCTTCGCGGTACGGACTGAATTCATAAATAATATTCAGACGATCTTCGGCTTCAAAGGGTTAAAGACAACTCAGATGATGGACAATGCGCAACAGTGTCACAAACTTCTGAATTTTGACACATTCCTATGATGAACCGATTTTCCCAATCTTCCTGTTACTTCTAGCCTTTAGGTCTTTGTCAATTACCTTCAGACTGTGTTCGTCCCTTAGTGTAAGAGAGTTTCACACTCATCCAAGTAAATCTGTAATCTTCCTTACATTCATAAGAAAAACGCTGATAGTATAATCAAGGGTTTCCATATATTCTCTCAGTCTCAAAGTGTGGGCCACCCAAGGTAAGCGCCAGGCCACGAAGACGCACCAGAACCGAAGTTTCCAGACGTACAAAGTATTAATCACATTCCGGAACAACCCGAGAAAACATTCTTCACAACTTACGTCACGTCCTGTTCAAGGCCTCCAATACTAAAATGAGCTGCTGTTACATAAACTTTTTTCGTGGCAAAGCCCACCGGGTTCTAGTAACGTCACTTAACGACTCGTTAAGGCATTCGTTACTTAACAACGGAGTGCAACTGCACTAGTAACACCTGAAAACGGGGAGTAGAAATGATCGCCCTGACGGCTGAGGCAGAAGGTACCTCTGAAAAGTCGGACAACTTATTCCAGACGACACAGCGCAACAACTTAGAAGACGGCCATCTTCGTACCTGAAATCTCACTCGGAAAAAGTTAATATCTGAAGCTACAACAACATCCGAGGGACTGGGAAAAATCACAGAAGTAACTTCCAAGATTCGAACCAAGTATCCTCTAATTACAAGTCAGACACATTACAAATGTGACGCTCGTTTGGTGTGTGTCCTGAAACCTAACTCGAAGGCGCAGAGTCCTTTCTGAAAGGCCAACATTCGCTCTTCTAACCAAGCACTGAGTGCCCTTTTCCTGAAAGCTAAATATCCACGATATGACAGCCCCATCCTGAGCCAGATTAATCCAATCCACACACTCGTGTAATTTCCTTAGACACTGTTTAATATTAACAACTCATTTCTCCAAAAATTGCAAGTTTATGTAGTCAAAGAAGATGACTGACTTCTTTAGAACAGTGCAAGTTCTACCCTGATGACGGAGGCAGTAAGTTCCCTGAAATGTCAGTCATCTACCGAACCGCACGATGCTCAAATCTTACCTTGCCTGGTCGATATTTTGTTTCTGACAATAATATTCTGACTAATGGGTATGAATCAGCAAGAGTTTTCGAATTCCAGCGACGCCCACTCCATGGTTTTCCCTCCAGGCACACCTAACGGCGACCTAGGCGACCGACGTAACCAATGTAAGTTACTCTGTCTGCCAGTAGATGTCAGAAGTTCCCACATACTACAGTGGCGCTACATGCAACTTAGTTAGTCATGGATGATGGATGCAGTTCACACGAACAGATCTTAAGCAACATTTGAAACAGAATAAATTTAAAATAAGCACCTCTGTTCTAAGCGCGGTGTGTGGGGCGTCTTTCGTTTCTCTTTGACTCAAAATTATAACAATATTCTGAAAGAGTCGCTAGATGGCTGCACACTGAGGTTCGTGCAGCATGTGCGTGAAATGAACGCAGAAAGGGATGACAATGTCTGTCTCCGCCCGTCTCTCAACAGAATTCATCTCGAAAGCCTCTGGACGGATTTGAATAAAATATGGTCCGTTACGCCAACGGGGCCTCACACCAGAAATCACACTTTTTAATTTCCTACGATCTTTAATACCAACATGGCGGACGACGGAATTTGTGAGTTGTTGCCCCCCTTACAATAAGGTTATACATAAAACGATGAAGGGTAAGAGATTTTCGAAAATACGTACGAGTAACGCCCACGCATCGTTGAGGTTCACAGGCACAGACGACGCAACCACGGATTACCGTAAACCAGCAACGGCAATCAGACCAGTGCTCAATTTAGATAATACACCAATCAACGTCCAGTGAGCTGTTACATAATTATGGTTTTGTAAACTACATACCTTCTTATGTTCTGTAGAAAACCATAATCTTTTTAATTGTATTACGAGTTAATTTATTTTTCCACTGATGATGATCTCTTGAGGTCGAAACGCGTTTGGCATCAGTGTCCTTTAAAGTGTAAACAGTTTTGTTTGTATGGATGATTTATATTCAAATACACTACTAGGTATGCAAGGTTTTAAGATTACCACCATCACTATATACAGACTACAAACAATTAATAAAACCTCATTTCAAGATTCGCAGAACTACAACTGTTTATCACATCCAACCGAGTCCTCTGCTCTGTCTGATACGTTGTGCACAGAACGAGATACTTCGGACAGTCTCCGCATCAAACCATGCAGATGGACATCCTGAATAATCTTATACCCTTAGAGCCATTTCCGGAACACTGCCATAGCATACAAACCCATCGCTGTCAAATATATCAATCACCCCTTACCATCTGTTCGATATCAAGAGATTGCTAATTACAATTTATGCACGACTCATAAAATGTGCCAAAATTTAATTATATACATTATGAGCGTACTATTATATGCCAAAAACTGTGCCAAAATTTCATCCACTACAAAGATAAATTTGTTTTTGCTGTTGAAGGAAATCGGCAATGCTGTAAGCCCCATCATACGTCGATTAACTTCAACCAGACTACACGAAGGCACCCAGCCATCTTCATGCTCCAGCATCCTGCAATACTCGTAACATTTATCTTTCACAGAAATATGGATGCTGATCTCGTGTGACATTTACAGTGCCTGAATTTGGAGACAAAAGAACGATCCTCTCCACAGACAACGATACTTTCATGTAACACAAACATCTGTCCGTCCGTCTGTCTGTCTAATTCATGGCGGCATTCGAAAGGAGCAGCTTCTAATTGTTGTCACTCCTATCACACTGTGAAAACTATCGTGGCTTGCAGTGACACGGGTCACTGGACAGGCGAATCACGGTGAGACCTTCGTTGCCATGGCAATACAAAGACAGCACGAAGAGTCATTGTACTCATCGCCCTAGAATAAAGTTACTGGTCAGAGTTCACATGCGAATACTATTTTTTTTACGACATTAAGGTATTACAATTGTTCCGATCACGAGAAAGGAAGTTCCGGAGGTGAAATTATAAACATGTGAGGAAAAAGTGAGTGACCCTTTCTCTGGACTTATTCTCAGTGATAACTTTATAAGAACCCCGCTTAACGGCCATGCGGTATCATCTCTCGCCCTTTCACTATTGTCAGAAAAGCAAGAGGTCAGGCTCTTTGAAAACAGCAAAATTCTGGGTTGTAGCGCCGTGTGGTCTGGTACAAGTTTGCCGACGTTTCAGGGGTGCTTGCTGCCTTCATCATTCATTGGTACTAAATTATAATGGAATATGAACTAACGTTTTATTTACCATATCTAAATGTCAATGTTTATGGTTTTATCGTGCCTTTATTTTGCATAATTTGATTTCATATACAGCACAGGTAGAACCGTGCATGTGTGTGTGTAAAATATCTACGTATTCGGGTAAAAATTCGACCGAGTTAACGCATCCTCAATCAAACCACTAGGTATTTTGTCCAACGCGGATTTACGTAATGCGTAGTTCTCGAGGAACTTAACCCCCGCGTTGGACGAGAGTTTACTGTATTTGTTAGAAAAACGCTTAACCCGATTGAGAGGCTAAAAGTCCTATTACCAACTTACTTAGGATACTTAGACAACCCGTTCTTCAGTGCCTTGAGCATCTGCGGGTCCCAACTTTTCGTTGGCTCGATCTATAGACATTCGGTAGGACTCCTTGGACGAGGGATCGGCCCGTCGCGAGGCCTCTGCCTGTACGCAGGACAGCACAACACAGCATCCATGTCCCGAGTGGGATTCGAACCCACGGTCCCAGCGACCACGCAAAACGTCCTATTACGTTCAGAATTTTATTGCGACAGGTACACGTTAAACTCTGTGTGGCGAGATCTGAGGTCAATGACGCGAAACCACTCGAATTGCTTTGGAATGGATTCCGTAATCAGAAAATAAGAATTGACGACTTAGGAATTTTCCTTCGGTTGCTGTTCCAGTTATGATCGATATGATATGACACAGCATTTCATTCGCAATGTAAAAGTTTTGAGTGTTCACGGGCCAGTAATACTTCCACTAGGCGTCTCTCTACACTACCTCATCGCATTTCTTGGAAATAACTCGAGAAGACCTTAGAAATCAATCCACTCTCCCACACGTCCACAGAAAAACTTGCCTTTTTTAGCACTGACGACGTGTAGGGTGTAAGGAATGACCCTCAGTTTGCCTCTGACATTATTCGCGTAAAATATGGCAAGAGTTGAAATCGTTATACCAAAAAAAGCACACACAGAGAAGCTGACGTACACGCCCAGACACACAGCACGTGGGCTAACCTCAAGTGTTCTGTATGATTCTTATTGCCCCCTAGCGACATGCAGAACAATGCTAAACTTAATGCGCATTTTGTAAACCACAAGCATTTGATTACGTTCGTCACCTTTCCATCTCAACACGAACCGCTTTCGGTATGACGAAAATTGTGAATGACATTAAAGATTACGCTTTGTGACAAAATTATTATTTTATTTAGTGTTCTGTGTGACGACAGGTCCATATGAACAGGATCCTTCCATCCTTTTCTCTTCTCGGACTGGGACCTGTTCATATACGTTCTTGGCAGATGATCCACAAGTGGTTTGCCATTGCCTTCTTCTGTGTGTGAATGGAGTAATTGTTGGGATGCCACGGAGGAAAACTCCGTGTTGCCTAGACCACGGCCTTGTCCAACACAAGTTATAAATTCGGACCCGAGACCCCAGGATTACAAGGCCAGCGTTCTAACCGCTAGACCACCGTGGCTTAAGTGGACTTAAAGTTAAATTCATTCTTCGTCCTTTTACGTTTTCTGACTAAATTCGTGTGTGCATTTATCATCTCCTGCTGCGTGCTACACATCTGTCCAACTTACAGTCCAAATCAAGGACGGTAGGATTGGCGGATGTGTAGCAACCAAATAGTATTCGGCGAAGATTACACAGCGTGAATCTTCTCATCACGTAATTTTCTCCATCGTCCTGAAACGTCATCTCGCGTTCTCCTCGTCAGTTTCATCTGACACAGTTATTATTATATGTTGCGACAGTACCATCGTGCCACTTAAATCATGCAAGACATGGACACCCCTAGCGAGCCATGTGGTTCTCACGCACGGGCTCCGAACTGTGCGTGTCACTCAGCCGCAGGAAGGAAGAGATTTGCAGAATGAGCAGGATGTGTGCCCCTACATTCGCCGTCTCCACGTCCAAGAACAAGTGCTCTTCTACAGGGCACTCATAAACCTGCGAGCAGTTCACAGCTCTGGTTTTATTGAAGTCAGAAACTCTGATAACAAAATATATCCTCACAAATACGTCCACTTTGTAATACGGAAGATGTCCCTACTAAAGCCAAATTCCGTTTTTAAATCCTGCTGTGCTGTGCCTCACTTGCAAATGGTTGGTGCCCCTTTTTTGTTTAACTCACCACTGCTGTTTGGCACACGAAGACAATGACAGAATGCTTTAAAAACCTCCTACGTAACTGGAAGTCCAAGGCAGATAGGTCACGTGACTGAGCTGTTCACAGAGTCGTTAAACAAACAAACAAACATATCTTAATATAGAAGACAACCATCTTCGGACTCACCGCCGTGAAAACCTCAAATTTTTCAAACACGCGTTCGCTCCTTTCCTTGCAAAGAACGAACACGTACGTGCCTAATAAACATTCTCCCTTCTTCTCAGAGTGAACTGAGGGCGTTGCACGAGAACCGAGTCAAGGAGAGTTTATCCACTCCCTTTCATTGAGGGGACTCTAATGTGTTCAAGAGAAAAGCAAACACTGGCTAGAACGAGGAATAGAATTTCTCTATTGCACTGAAGTAGAAGGATAGCACCAAAGAAGGGCGAACAAGTTGAAGGCTATCTCAAAAGGCATGTAACACATCAACACGAGTAACAAATCACGTCCTTCCTACTCCTTCGCTAACGGAATATGGCGTCTTCTGGGTGTGTGGGTGTGTGATATGAGGTTGTACTATTTTAAACTCAAACTGCGCCAATTTAGGCAAAAGTCTGTACACTCTGTGCAACAGAAATCACGCACTTAATATTTTCTAAGTCCGATACCAGAAGCGATGTTAGCGTGTGTACAGCTGGCGTCATAATTCCAGACATTCGTAATTTCGACCTCCAATTAATTACAATTAGTTATGCCAAACATCTGTTACACAAAGGTACCAATATCTGCCTAATTTAAAGACAAACGCGAATGAATAGAAATGAGTTTACGAGACGTGTGACGAATGTGAATTCTATAAAACATTCCACATAAAATTAAGAAAAACGCTCCATAAACAATATGCAGCTTCACTTAACCATGTGGACAATGGAGTCCGATGGTCATGACGGAATCATCTTCATCACATTTCTGAATATTTTATATTTATAGTGCACAAAATATTAATACGGTTACAAAATAAAGGACGATGAGATGGGTGTGGCATGTAGCACGCGCCCGGATAATGAAAACTTCATATAAGATTTTCATTATAAAGTCTGAAGGGAAGAGACCACTCGGAAGACAGCGTAAATTGGAAGATAATATTAAAATTGCTATTACGGAAATGAAGTTCGAGTGTGTTGATTGCATTCATGTGAATCAAGATTGGGAATCATGGCGAGTTCTTGTAAACATGGTAATGAGCCTTCGTCTGTAGAGGCTGGTATAAGTTTGCCAACGTTTCAAAAGTTCCTGCTGCCTCCACCATCGCCCTCATGACGCAGGCGCTACAACCCAGAAGACAGCCTTCTTAGGACTAACCGCAGAATAACACAACTCCCACAGCAAATTTCATCCAAATCCGTCCAGTGGTTCTCGAGGTAAATCGACTGGACGGACGACGACCAGCCCATAAAGCGTTCTCCCTACGCACGGAAAACCTAACGGCAGGTTCTTGCAAAACGTGAAAAAAAATGTTAGTGTCCCAATGAGCATTCCTGTTGTAATTTTCACATGTCTCAGCCAGACGTCTACCAAGCAACTGTAATAGTCTAATATCATCGCCACATGCGTCTAACTTTCGTATTTAAATAGATTAAAACTGTGCCATGGCCACCATATTATAAGCGAAGGACAAGGTGACATACCGGATTCCATACCAGATGACACTACTTGTATTTTAGGTCGTGACTTCGTATCTCACCTTCTGGTGGATGGCTCCTGTTAGTCTATTCGTCACCACCCACTGGTTAACCATGAACTGTGTCCTTCAACACAATATACATGCGTATCATATGACCATCTGGAAATTTATAACCTCCCAATGACTCATACAAATACAGTGACTACAGATCGACTCCCGACACTGGCTTTGTGAACGCCTGTCTTCATATCACGTCCAGAATGACTCTGACAATCTTTTGCTTCACTGGGTACCTGTTATTTTTATTTGGAGTAATGCGGCCGAAACGTGAAGCTGGCCATTGCCAAGTCCACGCCACGTTCACTACTTCGTGCTTAATGCACCGAGTATTTTACATATACAATACAGTGCTGAAGAAAGTGTTTTGATAACTGTTACTGCCGTCATAATAACTAAATTTGTCAGCAGATCGTGGATGGTCAACTACACGTTCCTTCGACTTTACCCCAGGAGAAATAACCCTCGGTTCCCATTGGATGGGAGGCTGGCTGGGCCCCAGAACCGGTGTGCATGTAGTAACTTGCCCCTGCCGGGAATCGAAGAATGAACTCTCTCTCGTATATACAGAACGCGAAATATTTTTATTCTGTTGTTGCCTCCTTAAAATCATGAAAAACAAACATGAACGGCAGACATGGTTTCGCTTTGGAAACTTTCAAATAATTCTGCACAAGAATTAACTTGGTCATGTTGAAGGACGAATAATGTTTAGGAAACTCAGTTAAGTAATCTTTCACCGGAAATCATGAATATTATAAAGCACAACTTTCTCAGAAATGCGAGTAATAACCTCTGACGATCTTCCATTTAGCTAGGCTACTCCAGAGCTGCATAATAATAAACTGGTCTCCAGATTTTATAACATAAAAATTCTCATTATCAGAAATACTTTTACTTCTCATATAATGAGGGCACGACTGAAGGAGTGCCTATTAATTGAGTTTGTTTCAAAACACCAGCCAATGTTACCGGCAAACATATATCATTATCAAATTGGACAATGTCCAAAATAAATAACAGAAATGTGTGTGTAAATTAGGTAACCACAGTACGGTATACTTGACCCAATGGGCACTGTCCCCAGAGCAAGAGGATTACGTAGGCGGCAAAACTGTCTGACGGTGATTTCAATGCACGATACGACGGCGTGCCACGTCCATGACTGGATTACAACAGACGTTGCAGAAGAAAACATTCGGTGAACGAAGTGCACAGTGCAGATACAGCAGGTACTTGATACAGAAACAGAACTTGAAAGCAACAGGCATCTAACACCATCTTTCTGTTCGCAGTAATATATTAGAATAAAATAACTTCTTATGGAAGTTTTGGCGGAACTAACAAGCTACACCTGGAAAAACGTGTAAAACCTAAAAGCTTAATACGAGGCGCGTCCCAAAAGTAAGTTTCCCTGGGGCCGTTTACAGAAACAAAACACAATTTCATGGAAATATTTATTGCAACAGATACAGCAAGTGTCCAGCTATTTTTCAACATATTCGCCACCGGAATTGAGACATTTGTCATACCGTGGGACCAACTTTTGAATACCTGTGTCGTAGAAGTCTGCCGCCTGGGATTGGAACCACTGTGTGACAACCATCTCCGCCTCTCTGTCATTCTCAAAACGCTGACGCTGACCGGACAGGAATTTCTTGAGGTGTAGGAAAAGATGGAAATCACTGGGAGCGAGGTCCGGGCTGTAGGGTGAATGATTAAACACCTCCCAGCTGAACTCCTGCAGGAGACTCGCTGTCCGTCGAGCCGTGTGTGGCCTAGCGTTATCACTGACCGCACTTCACAGTCGGCGGGAGCTGGAATAAGAACCTCCATCTTCAACAGCTGCAACGATGCTACTGTGAGAACGCGGGAGGTGCCATTAGTGCATGCGCCATGCTACGTCATTGCTCTATCACGTACGGACAGTCGCTTCGCGCAATATAAGGTTTGCTAGCTGTGGGACGAGTGGGAAACTTACTTTGAGGACGCGCCTCGTATAAAGATGAAGTCTGTCATTCCAATTCATTCCCTCAACCTCCCGACATATTTTACTGAAATTAGGTACACAGGATCAACAACAGAGTATATTATATTTTATTTAATTTCGGTTTCTATTGGCCCAACATAATCCACACTTCGCACGACATTAAAAACAAATTTAATCAAAACCAACTGATAGTACAATAACGACATGAACAATTGCTTAATATTCGTCTCTAGGGTAATATATCTTCTTATTCTTGTTCTTTTAATGTAACAGTTTGAAGCCCACTTAGTCAAATATCCCAAAGGGAAGCAGAAATCACCTCTGAAACGTCGGCAAGCTTCTACCAGACAACTCGGCGCAACGACTCAGAAAAGTCTTCTAACATCCTAAAAATTCTACGCGTTCCGTGTTAAAAACGTGATAATGGAAACAAGGTGGGTAGGGATAATGTGTTTGGAACTAAGATGAAGGTAATTAAGAAAATTACACAACGAGGAGCGTCATTTTTTTTTTTAATATTCGCCTTGTTACTGTGATTACACCAAACAGACTCGGGAGCGAGAGACATGTGAAGCAATGGAATAAAAGAAGAAGATTATATGTAAATTTATGAATTGAAATCTTCGTGCTAAAAGCAAACCTGGTAGACAAAGACACGGATGACAGTGCAGAATCAGAACCAGTATTATGAAAATATATGATGAGAAATGGCTCAGGACAGAGTTCAATGGTGGGCATTTTCTAATTTTAAATCAGAATCAGTGCTGCCAGCTACCGTACAACAATCACCGTAAACAAATTTGTGAGATTAACCCGAAACATAAAGGCCTGTTGGTCACTAGAGCGTGTCTACACACGCAAAAAACGCAGTCACGCTACAAAGAGTCTACATCACTCGGTGTCCGATCACCTGAACCAAAGCTGCACTACTAATCTATAAAATCGTGTATCGATATTTACGTCGTTTTTGTTTTTAATGTACACAACAGGCAGAACACGTGTTGACAGATTCTGTTAATTTATATACCACAAGCCGCATTGATGTGTGGTTACGATATTGGCTGAGTAAATTACGTACGAGATCATTTCGAAATGAAATGTAATGGAAGCCAGTTTACCTTACAGCGTTCTACACTGATGCGTTCTGATGTCTAAAATGAAACGAGAGATGAAGGAAGAATGATGAACTGGAATCCGACGTTTCTCTACCCTCCTAGGCCAATGTTTTAATTTTAAAATAGAAAATGATTCAATTGAATAAAAATTTACTTGGATATTATCCATCGTCTAGTAATAAAACGTAAAAAACGGAGATAGGGATTAGCTCTATCTAGTGGGCCCAACTGAGTAGGAACCTGAAGACGGAGATAGAGTCTCATCTCCGAAACGTCGTTTTACGTTTTTTACGTTTTATTACTAGACGATGGATAATATCCAAGTAAATTTTTATTCAATTGACTCTTCACCATCGTCAAGAAGTTTTAGATTTGATATAGAAAATGATTATTCAACAGGTACACAGTTAACAGTCCTATCATAACTGCAAATACCAATGTGTAAGCTCATCGAGTTATGTCCACAAGGACCCAAAAAGTGAGGATGAATAGCAGACAAACCTGAAGTCATACACAAGGTCTCCATTACTTCACGGAGAACGACGATCGACTAATCGAGCATGCGATTTCTAAATCGAATGAGAGAATTCTCTCAACCTCTGTCAGTGTTCTAGGTACTTAACGTCTCACAGTTTCGCTCTCTCACTCTAATTGAAATTCGGCTGACACCGTGTAATCTGAATGCACTTTTTCTAAAAATTATGTAAAAACGTGTAAAATAGTACCATTCATGCTGACAAGTTCAGAACAAATACGTAATGAGCATAGTTTGCGGGCAGCGTCCAATGTCAGGAGCGTTTTATAATAGACATAAACCACCCACCCAACGAAAGACTTATATACTATACAAGGTTATAAAATATGTGGTAAAGTATCTGGGTCTGAGAAAGATTTAATAAACAAACCTGTCTGGAACAGCGGAAGAAAATCATGGAAACAGCTAGATCAAGTTTCAGGACCATTTGAACGAACTTACAATGTGGACAGGGCACGTGTGAGTGCAAGCTTTGGGAAATGCGGCACAAACCTAGGACCAATGTCGGGATCTCAGGGCACGGGGTCACCAGGAGCACGTGGTGTTGGGATATTTAGACGAAAAAGGAGAGCAATGCAGGCGCACCATCGTCTCGGGGTCCTCTAGTTTAGTCAGAGCATTGACCGTAGTTAGATTTGACAACTGAAACATGATTATTCCTTTAATTTCCTCACATAGAAGAGTACACGTCCTTATTGTTATTATTTCCTATTCAAATTCGATTTCAACGTGAACTTTACACTGATATGTCCACAGATTCTTAATGGTTCTACGAAATGTGACAGCAAAGAAATATCACATCCACTAATTCCACAAACTACCAATGTTGTTAGATGCCACTAAAAAAATTGGCACTTAGGTCTTGCCTCAGCGAAGTCTAGCAACCGGGAAAAAAAATTAAGAAATCCAATATTTCTTATGACGGAGGGGCAGCGACCATAGAAAGCCGTATTTTATGTGAAACACTGCTCGGTGTTCGTAGTTCTTACTATCCTAGCATTTTCATTCGGAGACATCAACCAGGATAAACAGTCCTCAAAAACGAGATTCGAATCTGCGACCACCACTCACTGGCTACGCTTGGCTCGAGCCCACTAACAACGCTGCTTCTGTATGAAAAATTCGTTAAGAAGACTGTCGGCTGGTCGCATGCATTATCCAAGCATTTGCCTGAAGGGGCTGAGGAAATCCACGAAAGATCTCGGGCAGAGATTACAAGCCTTCGGTTGGACCCCATTAAAACCAGTGGTTTTACGAAAAGAAGTCAATGTTCCTTCTACCAGCTGGACATTCGTTTGCGAATTTAGAAATACAATGCTGCATCTATATATAGGAATATTAAACGTTCATTATTTCATCCATTTAACGGGGTATGCGGACTGTAACCACAGGAAATGGGAGGAAAACTGTCCCAGAGCAAGGATCCTATATCCGGTGACTGAGGGTTTCAACCCGGGTCTTTTCCACGAGATCTGTGTACTCTGGGCGAAGCTGTCGTCACAGAGGACGGACCTGCAGAATTCCCATCTTCGACATTCCATTCAATCCTGAATAACTGCAGCTGTTGCAAAACAAACAAACAAACAAACAATAACTAACTGGCCTTGCTCCGAATGCGAGAAACCGTTAAAAGTGAAGCATTATTTCCATTCGGGCGGAATTCTCAAGTGCCGAGGATAATTGAATGAAATCCAATTTAAAGCGTTAATTCAAAAACAACGTTTCCGCCACTTACGATGAATGAACCGCGTAAAAAAAAAATGCCAATTCAATGCCCTTTTCAACAGTCAGTCACTTCCTGACTGAAACCTGCCCTTTCGATATTTCTCGAAAGGAAACGCATCAGACAGACTGTGGGGACAGTCGTATGTTGTTTTACGACGACGCACCACGCAGCGTCGAATGTCACATAAGGACAGGACCTACCTATATGAACTGATTCTGGAAAGACATTCTATTCACTATTCACATATATATTCCTACATGGATAAACGTTCAGCCTTTATTTAGCATTATGTTGAATTACTTTGCTTAGAGCTCCTAAAGGATTCATTAAACCTGTAGTCAGTCAAATACTTTCGTGAGGGATTTCCAGGTTCAATAACTTCCAAGCTATTTCTTTCAGTAGTTAATCGGTCTACCTAACATTGAGCTACGTCATCGACTATTCTCATGGCAATTAATCTTCATGGGCATATTCGTTGTTTCATTTGAGAGGCACATTACTCTGCCATGTGCAATAATTCTGAGACACTCGCAGTTGTGAGTGAAGCCTTCAAAGCTCAATGCCAATTAACCCTCCTGCAACGCTGCAGTGCCAGCATTTACGCGGGTCACGTGATCAACAAAACACCAAATTTGATTCAAATTATGTACAAGAATCCAAATATTTGGAAATGCAGCTAAATTCAAAGTCCGTCTTTGTGGGGAAAATACGACCATGCTGCAAAGAGACATGGCCTGCGGCCTGCCAGCGTCCTCACGTTGTGGATGAAGGAAGACCTCCAGATATGGAGGCTACTGCACGCACAGTCCTCGACAACCTGAGAGCTCCCATCTCCTTCACAAATTTCTCGCCTCTCATGAAACCCGAAAGTCTATTACCACGTTCACAACAGTCAGCCACTGGTTTTATCCCGACCAAGCCGAATTCGGCCCACGCGCCTTCCACCACATCCTCATTACGGCGTCAATATGTTAAGCCTGTGTACAGGCTGGGCAGTAAGTCTCGCACCCTACAGAATTTTACAATTTATTACTTCTTTTGTTCTTAATACAAACTATTCCAACATATTATGACGATGAGACCCTGTCGAGGGGCCTTCGAGGTCACACCACCCCTCGATTCCTTAGCTGTCTGAAGTCTGGTGTCACCCAGGAGGGCCCAGAAACGATTCCAAGAACTACAGAAAACAATTTCATCGAGTACATCCAGACTACGAAAGAAATGGTCGAAAGTCCTCAGGGTATTCGTGGCCTACACGTTGACGGCCGACATTTTCAAGATATATTATGGTTTATTAATCGTCTCATCCCTAAGGTGCGCTATTAAAGTTCTGAGTTAAGACTTTTTTATCTTTTACAGACCAGATGTCAAAATTTGCTTTTCGTTAATATTCCTGTCGTCTTTCAAAAACATGTCCTCGTTCTTGATTATCTTTCCAAAACATTTTCGAACTGGGAAACTATACCCTGAATAAGACCACGTCACCCTCCAAGTGCTTGCCTAGGCGAAAGTACAGAGCTGGAATTTTGAAGGCACTTTCCTAGCGTCTTACGGAATGAAGGACACGGGCTGGTGCCAAGGCACATGCTGTCACTTGCTGAGAATACTTCTCGCTCAAAGTTCATTACCACCTCGCATTGTGCACAACTTTGAGGCTTACAGTTATTCACAGGAAACACGATCTCTTTGTTCGGACATCAAATTCTGCGTTCACTTTATTCCATCACCAGTGTTACATTTTGATTGGACGTGCTTTCTTTAACCACTCACCATCAGTAAAAACCGTAACTTAGTGTATCTTTCTCTAATATTTTTATAAAGAAAAACAAATATTCTCTCTTAAATATCAGTAAATAAGTTCGCAAAGAATCAATAACATACTCTTGTCTCACAATTAAAACGTAGGGCAAAAATTATATGATAAGATTTCTGAAGATTTCTCGGCAGCATGAGAAGGAAAAGTCTGATGGCGACACCAAAATTTTATTTGTGAATGTACCTTACCGCCAGTTAGAAATGATATTCAAGTTACCATCAAGAAATTTACACTAAGGAACAAAGAAATTATGAGCAAAATATCAGTGGATAGTCAGTCCTGTACCTCGACGGTCACGTGACGGAAGACACTGCGTTTAAAATACAGCAACGACCAACCAACGAAGTGGTTATGACAAAGATCTCCATAAATTCTCCTAAGAACTTACTAAATTCTGCTAGGACTAAAGTTAAAGACACGTAAATTCGGATATTTAATTTTTCGACTCAAATTCCACGGTACGTTATGTAGAAAACTATATTTACTACATTTACGTGAAGATAAGCAAAATACGCGAAGCATCGTTAGGAACAAAGCAAAGTTATAACCGCTCGAAAAATCAACCGGACTGTTTCCACCGACCAGCGCACTTTACCTCGCCGTGAAGACGGAGACAGTACGAATCTCCGAAACGTTTCGCAATGCGGCCTACATCTGTACCTGTACGTTTCATTTCCGACAGAACTGCAGCCTTGTACGTCCAATTATCCCCACGAGGCACTGGTGGTCTTTTCGTCTTGAAGATGCATCACTCGAGAACAGGAACTACGTAAGCATTTATAGCTGAATTCATAACCTATCCCGGTACAGTCAGACATAAATATATCTCGATGAAGGACTGTGTATCCGAAGATAAAATTTCATGTACAATTTTAAACATTCCTTATGAAAAATTAAAGCTGTTATTTGTGGGTAAAAAAGTTGAAATTCGTATTACAAACTTCAAATTCACTACAGGAATTGTCATTCGATGTAAAGCAAGTGCAGACGCCCTGAAAGTGGGAGACGGGCGACGTTGCGGATATCTGCAGCATCGCCGTGCCTTGCCTGGAGCAGAAGAAAAAGACATTGGCGCAAATAAAAACACAAATACCGCCACGACTCTGCTAAAATGTGCGTCACTGTGATGCAGGAAAGATTCTGTACAGGTTGGATGACGTCTCTCCTTTTTGTAAGCTTTGCCATCATGCGAACTCCTAATCCAATCTTGTTTTTCACATCACAAAATAAAGCAGTTGTTACTTTTTTGCAACAGTCGGCTCATGATGGACAATGAAGCAGCCGGAATTTGGCTCGCTTTTGCGCTCAGAGCTCCCATGGTGTCATCTGAGACCTGACGTTCTGAAATACAGTCAAATAGCAAACTATCTGCTGATTTCTAGCAATCAAGTGTTGTCACAGCTCGCCCTACTGCGTACAGAGTTACACCGACGCCTGAATTTGAAAAACGAAAGTTGTATCTTGTGCTTAACTAAAGACCACGTCACGCAGGAGGCATTCTTAACCTCTAGATGGAGGTGAGTGTTCAGTCTCGTTGACACTGCCAAGTGACAAGTTAGGAACTTAACTAAGTACTTAAGAGCTGTTTAAATGCGAAGATAGAGAAAGCTATCTTGCGTCCCCTGCCTGAAAAACCTAATGAATAAAACTGTAATCTTAATGAAGGTTTAAGGATCCGTGTCTTTGCTCGTAAGGGATGGATGGACATACGGTTGAGAATAGTGTGGAAAGAAAATTTGGCTAAAATAGAGAAGACGTACCAAAAGAATGGAGAAAATTGTACTGGATTCACTATGGCTCAACACAGGGTTCAGTGACGGGCTTTTATGAACAAGGCAATGAACCTTCGGCTACCATAAGAGGTAGGACATTTCTTAAACAACTTATCAACAGTCATCTTATACCTCAGTTTTCAATCCTGCCAGTGTGCATGGAAATATGTATAATGTGTACTCAGATAGCCATAAAAAATACATTTGTTTCTAGTTTGGAGTGAACCTGATTTTAAACCCTACAATTAGTACAGACTCATCAGATTGCATCCAAACATGATTGGGAAAAAAAGGAACATCGCAAAATGAGGTCTTCTGACAAATTTCTGTGAGCACCAAACGTGCTTCTCCGGGTGCAATACAATCTGAACTTTTCACAACATATGTCATGGCGGCGGAAGTTTCAGACACCGCAGGGTTTAAAGAAACAATCTTACAGCGAAAGGGAACATAGAGAAACCGGTCCATGATCTTCAAATGTGTCAGAATCACACTTCATTTCACTTTATGTCACAAAGAAAGTAGTTTACAGAAAATTGTTGCATCGGATATTCAGACGGAGCCTGAACTGAACTTTATATAAAAATGTATGCAAATGAGGCGGTCGAAATTCCTGAAACGCTGTCATGTTCAGGGAAACAACAAACACGACATCGAGCCCTCGGATAAATGTTTATGCAATTCTGGACGGCGTAAAAAACCAACGACCATACGGAGGATGCGTCTGTCGTAATATTTCAGTTCATAAACTACCAGACAGACTTCATGGTTCAGAGGTCTGCACTTCGTCGATGGCAATTCTGGTCCATAAGGTCAAATACAACTCCAGTTTTACGTGAATCTATATTTAACGAAAAACAAATAATTAACTATGATCTGGCTTTATATTGGTTCGTTTTGAATCTGCAAATAAATGAACATCAAGTAAGATTTGAGGTCTACGCGGCTGTGAGTCAAAAGATGGCTGTCTTCTGGGTTGTTGTGGAACGCAGTCTGGTAGAAATTGCCTTCGTTTCAGGAAAACTTGTTGCCTCCATCATCAGGGTGATAATCACTGGTGTAATAACCCAAAAGACAGCAATCTTTTTTTCCCCCCACAGATCTTTCAAATGGCACGAAAAGAAACAACGAACCAACTTTAAGTGGGTTGTTGACAACTTCACTACATGTACACCCTTGTCTCTCGCATTGGCAGACTACGTCCCATGCTCTGTCCGGTGTCTTGTTACGAGCATCGTAAAGAATGAACACTGTTAAGTCATATCAGCGGTTTCCTGTTCCGCTTCGAGTAGGAAAACTGCACTTCACTTGTCCAGCCAGCGAGCAGCTCGCGCTGTAAGAATCTGATTAGCAAAGCTTATGGAAGTTTTCCACTTTCAGAGTTATCGGCTCTTGGCCACGAAGACAATTCATTGCCGATTATATCAAAGTAGGAAACAGAAAGCTTCACTGCACGATAAATCCTACTCAGCAGAACGACTACCAGTCCCGAACTGCTTATTTGAAACTTCCTACCAGAAGAAAACTACAGACATCTGGATATTTCCCCTGATAGGTTACGAATAACTTGAGGGCTGATAAACAGGAATTATAAAGTGCCAAGTGAGGAAACAGACAGACAGACAGAGTTTATGTAGCAACAACACGTCAAAAACTTCTATGTGGGATGTACCAGACGAGACAAAAAATGTACTAATAATCGAAAGAGAGGAAATTTTTTTAATAATATTAACATATATTACCCTCATTTTAAGAAATCCCATTCAAAGAACGGATCATTCGGCCAGTAACAAGTTAATGAAAAGCGCCACAGAATACATTTCTGTCTTCTGGGTTTTTGCGCCGTGTAGTCTGGTCGATGTTTACCAACGTTTCGGAGGTCATACTGCCTCCGTCATCAGGGCGATGAATGTGCCATCTACCAGACTACACGGCGCAAAAACCCACAAGACAGAAATCTTCAAACTCACCGCTGTGAAAAACCTCAAATCTTACATGTCACAAAATAACTTCCGTCGGTTGCTACTCTCTTTGCCACCTGAAAATGGGACAGGTAAAATAATCAAGTTCGTATGACACAACAATTTCAACAACCTTGTTGGTGCGTGCGTGTATATATATATATATATATATATATATATATATATATATATATATTTTTTAATTGTTCTGTCTGGCGACAGATCCATATGAACAGGATCCTTCCATCCTTTTCTCGGACTGGGACCTGTTCATATACGTTCTTGGCAGATGATCCAGAAGTGGTTTGCCATTGCCTTCTTCTGTGTGTGAATGGAGTAATTGTTGGGATGCCACAGAGGAAAACTCCGTGTTGCCTAGACCACGGCCTTGCCCAACACAAGTTATAAATTCGAACCCGAGACCCCAGGATTACAAGGCCAGCGTTCTAACCGCTAGACCACCTCATCTTATTATTATTTAGTGTTCTGTCTGACGACAGGTCCATATGAACAGGATCCTTCCATCCTTTTCTCGGACTGGGACCTGTTCATATACGTTCTTGGCAGATGATCCAGAAGTGGTTTGCCATTGCCTTCTTCTGTGTGTGAATGGAGTAATTGTTGGGATGCCACGGAGGAAAACTCAGTGTTGCCTAGACCACGGCCTTGCCCAACACAAGTTATAAATTCGAACCCGAGACCCCAGGATTACAAGGCCAGCGTTCTAACCGCTAGACCACCTCATCTTATTATTATTTAGTGTTCTGTCTGACGACAGGCGACAGGTCCATATGAACAGGATCCTTCCATCCTTTTCTCGGACTGGGACCTGTTCATATACGTTCTTGGCAGATGATCCAGAAGTGGTTTGCCATTGCCTTCTTCTGTGTGTGAATGGAGTAATTGTTGGGATGCCACGGAGGAAAACTCCGTGTTGCCTAGACCACGGCCTTGCCCAACACAAGTTATAAATTCGGGCACCGCCGGGAATCGAACCCGAGACCCCAGGATGTGTCTGTTTCCTTGCGAACTTAACGCATCTTTGTCAACTGCACAGGTTACAGGCTGCAACACCGAAAATGTGGACACCTTTGTATAAAACGCATAGAAAAATGTCAGCGTAACACAATTTTGCCGCCATAATTTACGAATTAAGCAGTCTTAAAAGGCTAACAAACTATGCACAACTCTGTAACTGTGTTCATCGACCATCAAAGAGTGCTTCAGAGCTTCGAATCCTGCTCAGGGCATCAGACAAAACCAACGAGACGCGACACCGACAGCGAGAAATGTTAATGAAGCGGACTTCCTTTCTTCATTAACTCGCCGACAGTCACTCAGCGGTTAAGAGCGGGGTAGCGGGGAGCCAGCGAAGGATGAGATTACAGAGGTCGATTGTTCCCTACGAGTGACGATAAACAAAGTAGCCGCCCGCTCACTGGTCCAGTGTTTACTTCTCTTCAATGGGAATGTAAATACCAGCTGCTTGGTCTCCAAAAGCACCAACTCCAGACAGATCCCGGATCTTTCGGCGCGTCTCTTATTTATTTTTTTTTTTTGGGGGGGGGGAGGGGCAAAATGTAAGAAATTTGAATGGAGAATTAATAAGGAAGACACACTGACACAATCCACTGCATCATGAACTACTTAAACTTCCCGAAAGCGGTCTTTAAACTGAAATTAAATAAGACAGTTTTTAACGATAACATTAATTCGTTCCAGTCTCAGGAAGACCATTTTTATGTAATGATGCTGTATCAAATGAAAGGTTATGTAACGTCGAACTGAATGAGAAACTGAGTACGTGTGTTGAATTCAAGTGACTGTGGAGGGTCCTATCCAAGACATTCGCCTGAAATGACTGAGAAAAACACAAGAACCTCATGACAAGGTTCCACGTCCGACATCAAATCGGCTACGTACGTCCAGAATACAAGTTCGGCGCGTTACCGCTGTACTAACTTGCCATTCGTTATTGCGGTGTTGAACTTCTGAAACCTGATTTCACTTCAAAACTGTGTAACGCCGATTGAGAATTTTTTATAAAACGATGCTTAGGTTAGAGGTGATGACATCTGTGTAATGATTTTCATATTATATTCCTCAAACATCATTAGGATTATCAGCTTAGGGGAGAAGAGATCAACACGAGCAAGCGAGGTAGAGATGAGAAATATGTACAAATTATTAGTCGAAACACATGGAGTTGGTAGAGAGGCCATTCGTTAGACCTAGGTGTAGAAGGAACACACATTAATTAAATACTGTTTGAAGTTGTGGTCTGGATTGAACTGGCTCATGTGGTGAGCTTTTTGTGAAGTCTGTAATGATATTTGGGTTCCATAAAAGGCGATGAATTTCTGCAATCAGCTCTTCAAGTGGACCGACGTTCCAGGGCGCCAGTAGAAACAAACCTTCGGTCTCCATTCCTGTCATTCCTCAGATTCTACAAAACCGGATGTGTGTGTGTGTGTGTGTGGTTGAGTGCGTGCGTGCATTCTGTGAGCAATTCGTTGTATGCTGCATGCAAATGTGTCGTGGAAAAAGACTGAGGAAACCCGCGAGACTCGTGCACTGAGGTAACCCGCTCTTTATGATGAACAATTATAAAGTCACATTAGCAGAGAATGGGAATTCCGTTCTGAATAATAAATTAATTTAATTAAGGAATGTGAGTAATTGTACGAAGGCGCAGCACGCAGAGAAACGTTTACCACATGTTGTTCGAGAGAAGACGCGGATTCTCACAGCTCGGTCGCTTGGCCTCTTTCTAAACGGATTCGTTCCCACCTGCATCTTAAAGAATAATGCAGCAGTCAGCGACCTCCTATTAAGACTCTCAATTAGCAAATGAACACCCAAAAGTGAAAATTTAAGTCGAAAAAAGAGAAAATGTCAAGTCTTAATTTACATTGAAAGAGCGTACAGAGACTAACAGACGCTACAAGAACGCAAGGCAACAAGTCTGGGGCGCGAGGTGCACGGAGAATCGTGTCCTCGGACACAAAGTCGAAACTGTTTTAAACCCGAGCGACGTTACCGTAATGAGTTCCAACGGTTTAAAAGCGCCAGAAATTCAACTCTTTCAAACCCAGTCGTAACTGTTATGTACCACCTGCTTTAACAATATACATCTCAGCATTCTGCCCACAGAGCGTATTAAATTTTACGATTCTCGGGAGTAAGTAGCGAGCGGCGAATGGTCCAGCCTAGAAGTGCGCCACCGGACCATTAAACACGGTAAAACACAAAATACATGTGAAGCTATTTAACACGGAGGCGACAGTGTGGCGCTGTTTGGGGCGGGGTTGGCAAGATTTGATTTCCGGACGACGTGACTTCTGCAGCAGAATTCGCCACTGTGACCAGTTTCGACCATCGACGCCTTATGTTTTCTTTGGAGCAGGGACTGAATTATACATCATTTAGACAAGCTTCAGACTCGTATGATTAATAAGGAATAAGGTTATGAAAATTACTGCGCCGTCCGCCCGGAATCCATACTCTTACACGTAACAGTCTCATACCGTGAAAAGAAAAATAATTCAAAATGGCGAGGGATGACAACTGCTCCCCTGTATGAATGTACGCCTGTTTGCTATTATTTGAGCTTGGAAGCTCCATTAAATTAAGCGACTATGAAACAGACAACAGGGGTTCGATCCTCAAAGCGGTTTTCTGTTTATCATTACGTTCTGACCATAAATACCGACTCATACACGGTCTAATTTAGACATCTGTAAGGAAGATCTATTTCCGCCTGTGCCGTATAGTATCTGTGAAGGTAATGAAACAATTCATACCACGCAATCTCATAAAAAATGGGAAACACAGAATAAATGTCGAGGAAAATGCTTTTCACATTTGGTGCGATCAAATGAACTCCACATTTGACCCTCTGGTACTTCAAAAAGTTAATATAATCCGTTTATGTTTGAAATTAATACCGATAAGATATTGACCTATTCATTCTTGACCTTGGTACTAGATGGAGTGTCACGCTCTTACCCCCAGAGAAATATCCTCCGTTACTACCTGAGCAGGAGGCTGGGTGGACCTCAGAACCAATCTGCGAGCAAAACCTAGAAAAATCCTTTGTCCCGATAGGAACTGAACACCAGTCGTCCTGTCCTCCAATCGCTGATAGCATACAGGACAACCAACACAACACAGAAGAATTAGGAAAAAGATTCCATGCCAGAAGCTGGATTCCGCTGTGACCGGTAGGTGAGTTACACCGACTCATGTGAATTCATGTTTTGTGGCCAAAAACATCACAAATAATGTGCAAAATATTCAGAAACGGAACTGAGAATGTTGTCGGCTTTGTTTCCAACTGGATACGTCTCTGACACAGTAATCCAGAAATTTAAAATAATATTGCATATGTAGAATAACTACGGCCCACCGGTGCTCGCGGCACGCCCTTTGCGAAACACAGAGCTAATAGAAAAGACAAAGGTTCGTCCCAACTTCTTCAGACCGCTCTCAACTTCTGCTGAAGATTCTCGGTTCAATACATTTCCAAAGGCTTTTTGGTCGTTCAGAAACAAGTCTGGACACTTGAATAACTTTCGATGGTTTTACACAAACCGCATTCCACGGAAACTTTCCTTCTACCATTCAATCGACCATCGTGCATTGCGGAAAGCCGTGCTAGCCTACGGTTAATTCCGCACATTTCGAAATAAGATATTACACTGCATGCATAAACTTAAGCTGACGAAAGGGAAAATGTCTTTCACATTAATCTCATTAATTACGTTATCATACATCGTTACAGAATATAAAAAATGACTGAATTATGAGTGAACTACTTCAGAGTGTGAACTGCATTCTACATTTAATGTAATGAAGCTGATACATTTTCTGAAACGAGTCCATTTGCTGCCAACAGCCTGAGTATGCACTGTCGTTTCAGGTTCTCAAGGCGACGAGTATGAAGATGGCTGTCTTCCGAGATAATGCGCAGTGCTACTGACAGATAGTCACTACCCAGATAATGAAGACAGTAAGCATCACTGAAGGCAATCTCAGTACCTACCAAAGTACACGGTGCAACATTTATTTTAATTTTAAGACAATGTCCGTATTAATTAGCAAAGCTCAGAAAAAAACAATTAAATCGATAATTTACATCAAGGACATTCATACTTCATTGTCGGTTCTCTGTCTTGATTTCCTCCGATGTCAGTTTGAAAATAGTTCGCTGACAAGGGCGATACAAACAACTGTTTACAGTCATAAGGTTACCAAGGCAGTTTGAAAAGTTAACCTTAGGGAACTGTCAAGATAAGAACTAAAATTAAAACACATTTTTAAGCGTTTATCACCAAGAAATTCTGGAAAAAAAGAAGTCTTTTATCAGTGCACTGATGAACTTCTGTGACGTAAACTGCGTGAATTCCTGAATTCGTTCGCATGTACGAGTAAGCGTATCGAACGACCAGCGACCGGGAGGGCGGAGGTTTGGCGCAGGAGGACTGACCTCCAGTCCTCACGGTGTGTAGCTGCTCTATAGTTTATAACCTCAAAACAGTTTATGGCCCGAATTACTTCTGTATTCCGATGGTGGCGCCAGAACAAAAGGTTTTGGAACTACCGGTCTGAAACATAAGCAGCCTTAACGGTCTAAATAAAACTGAATAATCAGGACATTTTTCTGTGCGCCAAATCAGGCGATTTTCAATGTTCACTCTTCATCAAAGTTTCTTTCTCACCGATAACTTAGCCTGCCTTCTCCCTATTGCCCTCCTGTCTAAACGTATCATTCAATTCGTTTTATACGCATGTCAGTCCAGGAATAAGCCGATAATGCATCAAAACAAATTACACAGTTTAGCGAAACACCATTTAAAATTTACGACAGTTCAACTCCGTCTTTGTAACAAATTAGAACATGCACACGTAATCGCAGAATTTAGAAATGTCACACCACGTTAACGTATTTAAATATACAGAACAAAGTTAATGCAAACATTCATGTACTGGTCTTTCCTTATGTCGCAATACGCCTACCTGCAATGACTCATTACTTTTCACCACGAAATCGGACAACTAATCTGCACATCAAGATACCGCCATATTTTCTGTTAAGACAAAAATATTCACTTCTACCCTCAATATAAAGGCAATACGTTCCTTCGAAAAGTTGATAACCACCTACAAGACTACACGGAATAGTAACTCAAAAACTACAACAACAAAATTCCATCTCCGTCAAAACTTCAAATCTCAAAAATTCATCCAGCAAATTGTGATACTCTGTCGTTATCACTACATTATACGCGACCCACAGACCCAGATTTTCCTTGAACATCTATAATTCATGTTTAGTTTAACTATCAGTGACTTACATTCATCAATATATCAGGTGCAATGTCATAGAAATGCAGCATCAAAGCAACTAATGAGCATCGAACCAGATACCTCCCGGACAAGTCAGATGTTTCAATGCTGTGACGACTTGCTCGGATTTCAATCGCCTCTTACTTAAACATAATTTTACGAGCCACGTTACGTAAAGACATCGCCATGTCAGAACTTTTCAGTTTAATTATAAAATATTTGGTCAGACATCTGACCACATTTACGTAACGCTGCCTGCCCTGAGACCACAGCACAATGTGCCGTGATGTCTGTTTGCAGAAATACTTGGCAAGTTACAAGCCACGTGTTACCTTCGTGTAGCTCACGTTATCATCAGCATATTTTAATCGGCCGCGACGTTTTGAAAACATTAAACACGGGATGGTACTCTTGTGTTCGGTTACGTCACTGGCTGTGTGATGGGGTACCTCAGTCAGTTGTTCTGTGTCAGACTGCGAAATGGATGACCGGGGTTCGATCTCGGTAAGGGATTCATTTTTCGTAACTACACGCAGAGAAGTGGATGTTTATCCTCGAGGTTGTAACGACTTGTGGACTTGCTAACAACTTCAGAGCCTTACGAACCTGGAATCTCCACAGAGCACAAAGTCCTTGAAAACATCGAAGTCGCTTGCGCAGTAGAAATTTCCCGGATTTTATGAAAACCCCAATGTTCATTACCGTGTTCACAAGAGCCCACCATTCTTCCCTGTTCCGAACCAGATCAATCCGCATTTTGGTCTTATGTGTTCTGACATTTCGCAGGAACAGAAACCATTCGGGGTATAAACCGAGCACAAGTCCACGCGATGTGACAATCCAGAAGAACAAAGTCTGAATTCTCACCTCCGTGATTTCACTCAACGTTCTCACCCCTCAAATGCCTTAAGATCCATTTTAATATTATCCTACAGACACCTACGTCGCCTGAATAGTTTCCCTTCGGG
Organism: Zootermopsis nevadensis; assembly: GCF_977971745.1. Taxonomy (NCBI): domain Eukaryota; kingdom Metazoa; phylum Arthropoda; class Insecta; order Blattodea; family Termopsidae; genus Zootermopsis; species Zootermopsis nevadensis. Next base: position 18,023,359 of record NW_028259143.1, read on the forward strand.
TTTCCCAACTAAAATGTACCTTCCATGCGTAATAAATTCCCCACCCATTCTCAGAAAATGTCCACGCTACACAAATAACACACAGGAACTGATCCAACTGTGACCATTCTATTAGAAGGACTCGGGCATTACAGTTGTGTTAATTAAAATGTCGGATTATAATTGGCTTGATCGTCGTTAAAGTTAATATAGCTTGTCTGTCACGTTCATAAAAAAACACCACTGTATTTTACAATTTTATACAGATTTTAGCCAAGATGAATCACGTTTTCAAGAACCAACACAATATTTACCCAGAAAATCATGATCGAAAATTAATTCCAGCGACTGTTTTAGCAACTGCAGACACACATAAGGTTAGTTGTTGCAAGAGGCAAAGTTAGGAGGAGGTTACAGGATACAGTCAGAATTCGAGAGCAGTGTCAGGTGAGTGGAAGCAGCGTTTGGGAGAATAAGAACATTTCGGCAGGGATGCTTAATCAATGTGCCGACGTCCTCAGAAGAAACAGTGCCTGTCTTGGTCACAACTCCTTTTGTCTGTTATGCTGAATAAATCCAGTTCCAAGAATTTTAACGACAGTGTTGAGCAGTGTCTCGAATCTGATTGAGTGTCTTCGCTTTATCTCGTCGTCTGAGATCCGATCTGTCAGCATGTGTACGCCACGCCCTGTTCCCACTTATGCTTCCGTTAAAATACCCCTGACGAAGACCTCGGACAGTCAGTTACTCTGACTAAGTACCATGTTCTACAAACCCTGAGGAAGAAGACGTCGTGGTCGAGTGCAGAACGGTTATGAGCACAAATGACAATTACTTGTTATCAAATCCATGTCAGTTACAGAAATAATCTCCTGGGTGTAAGAATCGGGCCTCGAACTAACTGCAGGGGAACCCAGTGTTCCATATAAATACAAGTTCTGTACATAAAAGCCCTTCCATTTTGAACAGAACAAGCCCGCAGTGACTTGTTAATTTGTTCAACGACTTCAGTGAACACAAGCGACGTACATCTCCATTCGATCACTGGCCGCATTTGAATCCAGCTGAAGTGGTTCCTTTTTCAGGGGTCCACACTAATGGCCTGACATTACGACGAGGTAAAACGAATTGCACTCTTTAGTGAAATCCCGGAGAAAAAGTCGTAAGCCGACACGGGAACGAATCCAGCTAACTACTATCGCGTATGGACTTATGCACGTAAACAACATGCGGTTCGCGAGCTATACCCGGCCCGAGACAATTTATTTGGTTCTCTGTATTTCAATGAGAAGGTCCTTGTATTTCAAGACCTCCGCCTCCTTGTTAATTACATTTCTATGAGTCGGTATTGTTATTTCAATTAAGAGACAAGTTCCGTTTTTGTTTCGGATTATTATTATTATTAATTGAATTATTATAAAATTGCCGTTGTATGTAACGCACTGGAGGATGACAAATTCGTATATTACAGCTGCAAAATTTAGAACAGAAATGCGAATAGGAAGATTCGCGAGTAGATGGAGTTACAATATTAAAATATATCCGAAAGAAAATAGGGCAGAGACCAGCGGCGGGCTCCTGTGGACACGACATGAACCTCTGAGAGCGAAAAAATAACTAGCTGAGCGGCTATCAGCTCTTCAAGACCTGATAATAGTACGACTTCTTTAACAACGGAGAACATCTGAGTAGCTACAGACTGCTCACAGACGATCCTACCTAGAGGCGAGGTATCTTAGCCTGGTCATCGTGTAGTGGAGCCTGACTAATCTTATTGAAATTTTCAAAGTTTTCCTCAGCCATTGTAGAGAAATGCTGGGATAATACCTCAAAATATGCCAGTACCTCTTAATTCCAATACAGCATTCATAAATCACCCTATAATTCGACGCTACACGACGTAAGCAGTAAATAAACGTCATTAAATAAACCAATAATTAGCAAATCATTGCGGATCTTGGTATGTGATAAACATCATTAAGTAGAACATAATGGGAGATAATTAAACCTGACGTCATAACCTTCACATGTCAGTCACTAATTTGTGCCCCAAAGCACGCACACTATTTAGCACTCCTGTCTTAATCCGCTGCAAATCACTGCACACCTACGGTCTTACCTACTCTTCGTTTCGTATTTGTTTTTCTAAAAGTGGGAGCACTGCGGAGTCGCAATATTTGTTGAACACCCTGTCCGCAAACAAAGTGGGAAAGCAGTGATCTTCTTAGTCTGCGGCATTCATAAAGTAAACCGAAAACGTCCCTACAAGATGCAAACACGCAGATTCTTTAAGCTAATGCTCGAAATACAAGACAGTGAGAATGAAAATTATTCTGTTTTGCGGATGGAGGATAGCTGAGGATACAATGAATGAGCAGCCGAGGGCAGGCAAAAACTGGTCCTCCATCTCCAGCGGATGGGCGGTAACACCCCCCCCCCCCCCCCCCCCCATCCATGGAGTCAATTCGCTTTATCCAACGACGCTGTCAGTATCCCAGATTATGTAACATGATGAACGGTGAATTAGAAGGAATATGGAACTGTTCCAGCATTTGCTTGGAGGGACTGAAGAAAACTGTAAAAACCTCGGAAAAGGTAACCACCGGTCTCCGATCTGAGAATTGAACCCGGGACCTCCTGAATACGAAGCAATAGTGCCAACAAGACGGCTGAGACGTTCGGTGTCCTGATTTGAAAAGGGGCCGGTGTTACAGCCGTACCATGGTTCTGTTCCTACTGAAACAAAAGAATTCCTTCTGTGCGTGTACGTTCGTCTTTCGTTCTGAGAATTCATCGCGGCTTTTACTTTTATGCTCGTGTGTGTCCCTGTATTTCAGGCCTCTCAGTCTACAGACACAGTGACAATTTATTTTAATTGTGATTTTTCACAAAGATTTAAAAGAAGGAAATTTAAAACACTATTTCATATCCTTCAACGGACGACAGGGAAACATTTAAAACTACATTTAACGATGTATTTTTTTAACTATACGGTAAATCGTAACCAGTTTCCCTAAAAGTTGCAATGGTTAACAAATAAGCGTCCTTTGATTTTTGCGGCCGTAGTTCGATGCACAACCCCACGTTTCGGCAACCACAGCAGTTTCCATCTTCACGGAGAATATGTAATGGTTTGGCATTTTTTGAATCCTCATTTCGGGAAGACAGTAGGTAGGGAGTTGGATTTGATGGTGACGTTTGGTGGAGCTGAGAAGTGGGCTAATCTCCGAAAGACGAAGTTAAGAAACTATCGCCATTCTGTTGGTCTGCGTTCTTTTTAAAACGAGATTAATACAACCTTCACTATACGTATTACAGGCCTGCTTAACGGGTAACCAAGTAGGTTTACTGTTAAGTAGGACCAGGGTGCGTTTACGTCGTGGTCTGCTTTAAGGTACTTTGCCGGATTGAATGAGGAACGTCACAAGAGTCACAGAGCAGTTTGTGCTAATTCATTGTGTCTTAAGATCTGTGGGTCGAATTTGGGTGTCGACAAATTCGACCCACAGATCTTAAGACGCAACGCATTAGCACAAACTGCTCTGTAGGTAGGAATTCTTAAGTCTGGAACCATCTCTGAAAGGCAGCATTCAGCAATCATCCCTTTGAAATCCAGTCCGTGCCTCAAAGAAAACACAACTTCGGCACAAAGTTAGTCACCACTGGGCTGTAACGAGCTAATACGCATGGTACCGTCGAAATACAACATGCGGATATTACCAAATATCCTACAGCGAAAGTATCGATATTACGAGTGATTATGCATTGTTTTAAGATTCAATGAACTGAAGTACCATTTCACCAAGGAGGGAAACATCAGTAAGAATGAACGGAAGGTATAAATCTTGACTCGGGGAGGCTGCAAGGGGAAAGAATGACAGACAGTTGGCAGGAGACAGGCTTCAATGAAGGTGGAAGGTGGAAGGATACAGACTGTTGTAACCGCAACACCAGCCTAATGAATTGGTACACTGGTTTATACATCGCAGCGCCCAGCCCAGAACTTGTGTAAGCTTTAACAACTGTTTGCTTGGTTAGCGACTACTAACCGCAGGCAAACCGCTTCTCAACCTTGGTATCTTTCTGCCTTAAACAGTGGCCGTACAATTCTGAAGCACTTCCGCTAAAATACTAATTACGTATTTTCAGAAGGCCGTGCTGTCGATTACTTTCTAGTGACACTTTTAAAGACCTCAATCTTTCTTTTGACTTATTTTCATGTAATGCACAGGAAATACAGAGTTTGTAATAGGTCCATGAACGACACAGATGAAAATATGTTTCAATTACGATAACAAAATCGAAATGTTATTCACTTACGGTGAAAACTTATGATTGATCAAGAAAACTTGCATATTATTCAAACATTAACGTACGAGAATATTTCAGAGCCACATTCTCTCTTCAATGCCACGGCTGTTATGTAACGTAACTGGTGGTCAGACATAATAAAATGTATACGGTCAGTTCAGTTCGGCTTCAGTTTAAGACAGGTTCATGAATATTAACACACTTTCAACACCACTGATTGGTTCTGAAGATGACTGCTCTGAGAAGCTTCCATAAACTTTTAAAACGTCTAAAAAAAACAGTGCATTTGCAAAGTAATGACGCAATGTTAAAGTTATTTAACAATCTGCTTGCTTCAGCTTTTAGGCTAAAGTTCATTAAGATTCGCCCACTTCAAAGTGGCGAAACATTAAATGAACACCAATTCCAGAACAAGACAGGAATGCGACGATAATCAATTGACCTGAATTTTACCATCAACACTGCACACGGACATTTATTAATGTCCTTGTCTGTACACACATTACTTTTACTAACTCAGGCCAATGAGTTTCTAAATACGACTTGCAGATGTTAATACCTGATTTAAGAAGGGATTTACTGTGGCCAGATGCAAGAACCGGTTCAAATCACCGCCTTCTTGGCGTCTACTAAATATAAGCGCTGTTCTCCCGCCTATAATCTGGCAAAGCTGCGTGTGATTTCAATTTCATAAGTGCCTTCGAAATTTTTTACGATAACTTTTACACTTCTCATCCTAACAGACTGTCAACTTAATGTTGCCCTCACATTTCTTTCTAGGTCTTCCAAGTAGCTGTTTACCAACAGATGTCTCTAACGAAGGTCCTTACTCAGTCCTTGTCTCCTCCTGCAACAAACACTATGTAGCCTAATAACCAACGAAATGCCTACTTATGCAACATCATTCTTCGATCTTCTTAGGTTCAAATATTTTCCTCGACACTCCGTTTCCAAACTGCATTAAGAAGTGGCAACACTGTCGTTTTACATATCCTGAACCTTAGTTTTTATTCTTAAATACACGTTTCACAAGTTACAACACTTCACACAAGACTTATACTTACACAGTTTAAAATGTTAATATATGTTTGTGTTATGTCAACTACGCAATAAAAATCCGCACTTTTAAAATGCCAGCGTAGGACCTACTGGTCAGACACGTCCACTGATGCAATTGCCTGGCTACAACAAGTCTCTACCATTAGCCTATTTCATAATACTTGGGGAATTAACTCAGTCAATGCCAAAAGCATTTAAGAATCGCGAATATAATGCACTTTAAAAAACAATTTATTGTTAACAAAAATTCCGTGGTTCCAGAAGACTCTCCTAAGACGCACCTCAAAGATTCCAACAGGGAGACAGTTACTACGTGGCTTGAAGTTGAGTTACTTCGAAGCCGTGAAGGTATGGAGACATCGATGGCTTTAACCCGACTACGAAACGCCCTTGACGTGAATCCAGTGACCATTAATTCGGAGTTATTTTCTGACTTCACGTTGCTTATTCAGATAAATTCCGACCAGCTCAGGTAGTGTCCGCATCCTCTAAGATGAAGTTTTCTCTCCTCCTGGTCTTATGCAACACCGCATTTAAAAAAATACTGTGGGCCGATTCCGGTGGCTGCTGTTGTCGATGGTCACCCCTTTCAGAGGCAAACTACATGGAGGATCAATATTTATTTATTATTTGATTCGAGTAGGGCCAAAGGAACAAAATATAATTAGTATCAAGTTGTTAAATACTCTGAAATGAAATAAAAGATTGTCCCTGCTCATGAAACTACAAGAGGTTTTGATGTTCTCGTCGATACGAGTCTGCAAGGCGCCAGAACTCAGAACCATCATCCATTCTCACCGCCGTAAAAACCTCAAATCTTGGAAGTACTTTAGTCTCTACCGAACTATGAGAGGTGATGGTTACTATTGAAGTTACAATTTCTACACCATTATAACCATTTCATTCTTTAACAGGTAATAAACTAGTTCATAAGTCGTCGAGTTATAAGGACAAGAGTCTTCGTGCTTCATACTACGCCATTCTATAACGACATCGAATGAAGACCTGAACTGGCCAATCACAACACTCATTTCTTAATCCAATTATTTTTGTTTTCAATTTTATTTAATAATCGATACCTCTCACAGCATTTAAAAGTTTCTTCTCAGCGAACTGATTCTTAAATGAAACGTTTCAGTTTCGTCTGACCTATCGACTTTGCACAAAGAAGGCAGTGGTACAAGCGAGACAACAGAATTTCTAGCGCGGGTCTTACTCAGCGTCCTGAAAATGGAGGCAGCAAGCACCTCCGAAACGTCGATAAACTTCTGCGATGTTTACGTGGCGCAACAACGGCGGTTGAACTCCAGAAGACAATTTTCTTAAAATAATGGCAGGGGGAACTGAAGTCGTACAAATTCACCTACGCAACGCAGAGCACAATCGATATGAAGTCATCATGACACATGGATGACTAAGGCTTCGGTAGATCGAGACCTACTTCTCGGCTAGTGATCGATTCCTACGAGAACTGACACATCACACAGTCAATTACAATGAACTAATTCTGTTGACTCATTCCTGGCGATCTGGACTGGGCCCAAACAAGCCCTTCTTACATTTCCTTTGTAGCTTCAGGGAAAATTCTCTGCAAATACGCAACCCCCCCCCCCCCCCCCCCCACATCTTACGGCTAAAATCCAGGTGGCAGGGACTACTTTATTGAAGTAGTACCTAAATAATTATTACTTCTTGGGGAAGGGGGTGGTTCGGTTCATAGCAGGAAACAGAAAAACGAACAAACATGATTCCAAGTCCTGAACAGTCACAGCTTCGCGGGTGGTCATCAGGACATGAATTTCTTTTTAAGATCTTGAGATTTTGTCACCTTCCGAACCACAGTTAACTCAAAAACCTTGTGCGGAATAACACTTCTGATAGCGATTGTAACACAATTCTAATTGTAATTCAATACTAACGAGGCGATGAGACGTCTTTTGGACACACCCAGTTACAGGTAATCGAAGTACAATTCAATTAATAATTAACTGAACAACCTCCTATACACACACATGCAAAACGTGTTAATTTCCAGGTGCGCTTCCAAACAACGCAAGAATATCGCTGCTTCGCAGTGTCCGTCCGTCCGTCCGTCAGTCCCTCCACCAGACAGACTGATTACAGCGGTAACAGTATCCATTTGTATTCTGGAGGAATCCGGTTCCACCTCGGTGGTGCTAGGCCCACATGCTGTCTTTACTGTTACCTCTCGTTGATCTATCAAATGCGCGGAATCAAACATTCATCGTCCAGTTCCACGCACGTGGGATGGTGTCTTACGATGGGCTCCTTCCATGGAATCACACCAGATATTTAAGATATTCGTTGTCTGAGGGCCAATTCCGTAACGGGAATAATTCCTAACATGAAAGAAAATCACTTGCCAGTGGTTTAATGTTAAGGAAAACGTATGGCGAAAAATACGAAGAACTTCGACAAAAAATGCAACACTGCAAGCACAAACAACATATTTCATACGCGCAGAACAATTAGCAACAAACATTATCAGAGACGGGAATATAAATTACGACTGGGTTTGTCAGTAAGCAGTCGGCGAAGAGAGGTTACGATAATGGATTCGAACTGTTGCCGACTAAAGCCAGAAGCCTATTTCTGCTGTTAGTGGGGGAAGGTGGCTTCAAAAGCAGGCCTAGGCCAAGGTTGGCCAGAACGAATTTTGGGCGGACAGCCGTTACACGGGAGAATATTAATATTTTTGTTACTTACAATGTGCAATGTCACCCCGCGCTAGCTGCTAGTACTGGAGTCCTTCTTCAATTCTGCTTATCGACTTTAATCTGTCTTTCGTAATACCCCTCCTGCCTCACAGACGACCAACCAGGCTCGTGTGTCTAAGGTTAGGTTAGGTTAGGTTAGGTTAGGTTAAGTTAGGTTAGGTTAGGTTAGGTTAGGTCAAGTTAGGTTAGGTTAGGTTAGGTGGTTAGGTTAGGTTAGGTTAGCTGTGAATAATCGATAGTGTATACGTCTTATTCATATTATTACTTTAATTTGCCCTTCCACATATTTCATATCGTTTTCTATCGGAACATCTTTTTTATGTAAATTTTTACAAACATTTAACGAAGAACAAACAGGCTGATGAGATAACCAAAACTCTTCTCGTCAATACCTTTATCTCATTTTTGTACTGATTTCACACGCGAGGAAACGTGTTTGAATTCAAAATAATTCTGCACTCAGGTTCAAGTTGTAATTTTGAAGCCGGACAGTGAATAAAGCCACTTGGAGACTCTGCACTGACAAAGAACACGGATTCACGGCTTCGCTTTTCCTTTTATGGAAGGTCACAAACCAGGTCCACTGGCTGGAGTCGCATTCCGAACGAGCACAAAAATAGCCAACCAAATACACAGTGGGTTCTCACCCCGCGGCCCGCATACCTTTCTGTAATGCTGTCTCTCGGTGTACAATGAAACAAATAATTGCCCCATTGGATTAAACATATGTAATTTTAAATATGTGATTTCTAAGTATAAGAAGTCAACAAATTTGTTGATTTTTTCAAGAATACGTTAACCTATTTGCAATTCTAAGCAGAATTTTTAATAAAGAACCACAAATCTTAGTACGTTTCATTCAATGTAGCTTAATGCTCTTAGACCCACAGCAATGTCCCACCACATTTATACATTACCGTTCTTAAATATGTCAAAACACGCGTTTCGATTCTCGGAATATAATAATCAATTTTGCAATATGCCCTATTCTAGACATTATTTTACATTATCATTTAAAACGTGTATTAAAATCACCACAAAGTTTCAATAAATTGTAATTTATAGTCCGGAGCCTGCGAGTCCGGAAGAAACGAGCTTGGACCCGGAGATTTTCCTGCCCTTCGTCACCTCACGCCAGTGTGTGAAGTTTGAGGATTTCAGTGGCCTGCAGAGAAATTCTTACTTTCCTCAAACATTACTTGGGAGAAACACCACAAATTCGGGTAGGAAATCCTTGGCTAAATAATCTTTACAAACACGCAAACTGATTTACAGATTAGAATATTTCTTTGTTTTAGATAATTATAAGTAGTTACGCATTTGCACGGGAAACAGGACGTTAAAATTTGATTTTCAGAGTAAGGATGTCTAAAACGTCTTTCTCTGAATCTTTCTGAGTGATATTCATTATGCACTGCGAGCAGACGGAGTTTTATTTTATTTAGTGTTCTGTCTGACGACAGGTCCATATGAACAGGATCCTTCGATCCTTTTCTCGGACTGGGACCTGTTCATATACGTTCTTGGCAGATGATCCAGAAGTGGTTTGCCATTGCCTTCTTCTGTGTGTGAATGGAGTAATTGTTGGGATGCCACGGAGGAAAACTCCGTGTTGCCTAGACCACGGCCTTGCCCAACACAAGTTATAAATTCGGGCACCGCCGGGAATCGAACCCGAGACCCCAGGATTACAAGGCCAGCGTTCTAACCGCTAGACCACCTCATCTTATTATTATTTAGTGTTCTGTCTGACGACAGGTCCATATGAACAGGATCCTTCCATCCTTTTCTCTTCTCGGACTGGGACCTGTTCATATACGTTCTTGGCAGATGATCCAGAAGTGGTTTGCCATTGCCTTCTTCTGTGTGTGAATGGAGTAATTGTTGGGATGCCACGGAGGAAAACTCCGTGTTGCCTAGACCACGGCCTTGCCCAACACAAGTTATAAATTCGGGCACAGCCGGGAATCGAACCCGAGACCCCAGGATTACATGGCCAGAGTTCTAACCGCTAGACCACAGTGGCTATTCAGACGGAGTATCTGTGCGTTTTATTACGAAGATCTCTGAATAGGACGAGGCACAGAAAAGTCACGATACGGAAATGTATACAAATGTTTACTGTGTTGTGTTACCCAAACAAACAACAATAAATCCTTACACTCACAATGGTTCAGCAAGTCTTGCCTTCTTTACATCCCACACTCTTTCATTAATACACTCGCAAAATCAACACCACTTCTATTCTATAATTGGTATCGCAAGGCGTGGTCCAAAGCGAAATTTACAACACAGACAAACAATCCTTTGACCTCCAAGGTCTACGTGTAGGCACGTAAAAACCATTCGTCCTGAAATTAGTACTAGTGACTAATAACGTGGATCGTGTTAATAGGTCAGCTATATAATTCATAACTCCCCAAAACAATCTCGCATATTTTGATGAAACAGCACGCATATTAACTGAAAATATAGGCAGAAGTTATAGTTTTTGGACATGTTTTTACTCCAAAGTTTGCTTTCAGTAAAACAGCACCAAAAATATAAATAAATGAGCAGAATCGCGGACCCCACGGGGTCCTAGAGGAAGGCATTCACAATGTCTTGGGGTTTGACAAGACTCGTATTTGAGTAATTTAATCGCTAATTTGTTGGGGGCAGAATGAGTCCCACAGATTGGTCTAATGCCGACATTATCCTAGTAGTAGTTTGCAGACTATCAAAATATTCTTAGAAATTAATACCGACATGATATCCTGAGATCTGATTGGCGCTCTTAGGAATCTTAAACCTCAATCGACTTCCTGGAATCGAGCTGCAGGGTCCACAGTAAATTCCAGTAGTAACTACATGCATTAGGAAACCAAAATTTGCATATACGAATTTATATATCGGTTTCTAACGAATACAATAGGTCGACCACTTTATAAGCTTACTGTGAATGAGAACAAAAGGCATTATTAATTATATCCGGGTAGGACTGAATATTTTCCTCGGACCGTAGTTTGCTCACCCCTTAGATTATGCAGCACGTATAGCCAGTTCGGTGGGACATGAGCTATGACCTTGAGCTGTCGTAATCGCTTCATACCACGACGCGGACCGACTATTACGGCCGAGTGAGTTGCACTCACTACTCGTATTCGAGAAGCCTCAGGAGACCGACTTTCCAAACTACGGTTGTCCGTGCCTTTCCTCAGTGCCTCCACACAAATGCCGGAGTGGCAGGCAGACCTTAAAACAATCCACGACTGCTTCCTTCCACGCCCCGCCCAATTTATGAATCATTCTCTCGTTCCACGCTTTTCTATCTCAACTCCCAACAGAGTCTTTAAATAAATCGCAAACATAACACATGACGACAATATTACAAAAACGTAGGTAGCTCGTGGGTCGAGAATTTGTTAGTTTTGTGACTGGGGAATTTACAGTGTGTTCAAAAAGTTTATTTTCAGCAGAAAACAAATCATTTACTAACGTCTAAAACAATTTACAAAGATAATTGAAAATAATGCCCTCCAACTTGTAAGTACTCATCAACAGTAAATAACTGTCATTAATCCGTGGTACCAACCTACGTAAAAAAAAATATCCATGTTGCTAACCCCTGCATGTTGTAGGCTTGTAACTACAAATCTCCTGTAAAGAGACTTTCTGAACACAATGCACATGATTCTTCGCAAACTACTGAGTTGCTACCAGGAGAAGTAGACTCATGAGCGATTCGGTGATATTTCAAGTTCTGACGGCGGCAATTATCATTTGGGTTGTTGCACCGTGTAGTCGACGTTTCAGAGGTACACGCTAATCTCCAACATCAAGGTGAGTACCACCCGACAACCTATAAGTTCCACACAACTCAGCAGGATTTGAGGCTTCCACGGCGGTGAGTCTGAAGACGGCTGTATGGCGACCGCCCTGATGATGGAGGCAGCAAGGACCTCTGAAACGTTAGTAAACTTCTACCAGACTACACGGCGCTACAACCCAGTAGACAACCATCTTCATACCCCCCCCCTCTGCCTTTACCTCTCCCCTGAAGTCCTCTCAAAGAAGGGTGTACTCGATGTCCACACAAAAACAGCTTTGTTATCAATTCAACTAAAATATACTGGGATACTTAGACAACCCGTTCTTCAGTGCCTTGAGCATCTGTGGGTCCCAACTTTTCGTTGGTTTTGATCTATAGACATTCGGTAGGACTCCTTGGACGAGGGATCGGCCCATCGCAAGGCCTCTACCTGTACATAGGACAGCACAACACAACATCCATGGCTTGAGTGGGATTCGAACCCACGGTCCCAGCGGCACAAGGCCCACGCCTCAGACAGCGCGGCTACTGTGACCCCTCAACTAAAATATACACTTTTTAATGCATGGCTGGATCAAAGAAGCCATCCCTCGTCATTACGTAAGTACAGGGCCTTTCCCGTGTAATGGCTGCCGTTATAAAAAGTGTGCAAATAACCTTGACTGACTGATGACTCAACCACGACGAGGCACAGGCAGACACAACAGCCGGACTACCGACCGCATCGAATTAGTCAAATACAAATTTCACGAATTGCTTGGAAAGTAGAACAATTATGATATTGTATTGCGGTAAAATAAATCATAACATAACAGAAACATAAATGAATATACGTAGCGCAACTGCGATCTCACTAATAAAACTCAAAAATTACGTGTTTAGTCAAGTCTGTGGAAAATATGCCAAATAGGCACCATTACGGAATTTGAGCATACTAAATAACTCCACGCTACTGTGAGGGGACTTCTGACAACAACCAAAATTACGTACAGGAAGAACTTTCGAAAAAATTACTTCCAGCAACGTATCCAGGCGCGAAAGAGAATTCGGAATGTGTTTGTGTGTGACGTTAACGACCATACTCACCAAAAATTGGTGACATATTTTACAGATTCAGTTCCACTTTAAATCGAAACCTAAAAGCAGCGTCATTAAATACCTAAGGATTAATTATTTCTTAATATAATTCGAGACACATCTGTTATTCAAGTGCTTTTCCAATAAATCAGAAAGGCGAGAAAATCCACAAAACAGTTCAAGCCAATTTTTCACACCTGTTGTCATAACCCTAGTAAATTGTCGGTCACAAATGACGGGAAAAATCTAAAGCCGTAAACACGCAGACATATTATCCCACAAGGCCCATAATACCTTACAGCAAACGATCACTAAGCAATCAAGTTACCAAGTTGCTTAATGTACAGACAAGATTGCTGACATCACATTTCGTGAACAGTGAAAATTGAAGCTTTATGTTTTGGAGACATTCACGACGCAAGACTAAATGTGTATCACATCGTCCTACTTCATTTTCTTGTCCAAGAGAAACTTCAACGAACGAGGACATTTGGTTTCACATTGAAGTACCAGTTGAGAATCCTGGTATTTACAGTCATTTGAAGAAAGGGCGGGCTTCCTTAAAAGTGTCAGACAGCCCAACCAGACAATGTTTTGTTTATCTTTCATCTCTCAAAACATCTTCGGACTGGATGTCAAAACTCCAGTGGAAGACTCAATCTCGTAAGGTATTATTAATTTTAAATGCGTGGGGGCGAGATTTATGCCTTCAACACCTTTAATAAACAAATATTACGTGAATGGGTTCTGTTCCAACATTCAGTTTCTCCAGAAGAATACAGGGGCAATACTCTGAAACAGGCCACGGCCTGGCCCCTGACCAGCTATTACCTACCCGTCATCCGTCTCATCAGAAGCTACAAGCCTATACATGTATAACATCTGTCAACTTTGCAATCCGGGCGGCCCAGGGCGCACACGTAAAATCAGGCCACGACCGCTTCCTTCCATACTCTTTCAAATTTATCATTCGCTATTCATCTCATTCGACAGCGTATAATTTGAGCCACTGACAGCGTCCATTCAAATACATCACGCCTTTAATGAGACTTCTCTGTCGTCACCGAAACGTCTGATGAACACTCGTCGCCGAGAAACCGAAACGTCCATCGTCGTTTCAAAGAGGAAACCGCCGCCCGCCCCAGTCTCGAGCCACACAAACTCGACCACACCCTCACGTTCCTCCGTCTTTAACCCTCCCTGACTGTTCTAATGGGGCACTTTCTCATCGCCCTAGGAGGAGACAGCAATCTTCTACCAGATGACACGCCGGTTGTGGTTCGGCTGACAAAAGAATTAAATTACAGACTTCGTGAAAATGAATTTGTCGTGGTCCCTCCACGAATCCAGGTTAAAATCGTGATTCATGCAAAAAACAAACTTTCTGAAAACCGCAGATTCTAAAAGTAAATATAAATTTTAAACTGAAGAACCGAAGTCCTGCACGTCTGTTTACTGGGCTGACTTGATTACGAAAGATCTACCAAGCCAAGACGTTTGGGCGAGGTCCTGCACGTCCATAATTGCAACAAAACGAGCTAAGAACTCTTGGGATGCGCTGGTCCCAGTTTCAAGTTGCCTGACGTAAGATCATCCACCCAGCATTCAGAGTACATAAACAAACAGCATCAGTTGGAGGTGGGAACAAGTCGACGGCGAGCCACCTCTTCGGGTGCACGAACACGAAGCAGGGAATTACACTGCAGTAATGGATTCGTCAGGGCGTACACATTAACATCGACTCTCGAAACTCAAAGCAAACAGTCGTTAAAACACGCGACGAGAATTTTAACCAAAAAATCTCCTGCAAAGACATCCTACATGGACACGGAATTCAAAATCCAAATAGGCCTACCGCAGGGGTTTCCAGCCTTATCGGTGCCCAGGGCCACATTCGGCCTTGCTCGTCGAATAGCAGGCAGCAAGATAAAAAAATAAAACAATGAAGAGAATCTTCACGACAGTTTGACATTGTCACTGTTACTGTTTCACATATTAATTTCTGATACAAAATATATCGTGAGATTTTGGGTTTACGTGGTGGCAAGTGCGAGAATTACGACTTACTGTTTCCATCATCAAGGGCAATGGATGCCGCCCTGATGATGGAGGCAATAAGCACCTCCGAAGCGTCGGCCAACTTCTACTAGACTACACGGCGCAATATCCCATCTTAAAAATCAATCAACCGCGTATTTCACACAGCAATTGTTTGATTTCAGTTAGAGAAAATGGCTGCTTCTGGAATGTTGGACCATGACGTATGGTAGATACAGGATCATCCTGTTCGTCACGGAGGAGAGTATCCAGAACACTGCCGCTGCTACATCCCAGAAGACACCCATCATCATCTTCGTCTCCTAAAGAACCTCAAACCTCACCTTTCTCTTGTGATTTGCACGCAAATCTTGCAAGTCCTCAGAACAAAGCAACACCGTCAAATTCAACGCCATGAGAACCCGAAGTTTCATATATCAATTCTCCATCTGACGTTTATCATTACTCTGAAAAGAAACCCACATCGAAAGACGTCGCCATGTTGCCACGACATCAACAGACCATCGTTTATCACAAAGAGTGGCAAAATTGCACACGAAACATGTCGGCGGGTCGCGAGTACAGAACCCCTGACCTACAGTCAACTTGTACCCAAGGTCCACTGCTCAACATTTAAATGTAGCTTTCGTTGATCATGCTACTAATCACATTCAGATAATTACTTACCGGAACATGGCGCTGTATTCCCAGACGTATTTTCGAGTACTTCTTCATAAACACACGCCAAATTACGTAAGCCATATCTGGTGAGACGTATAAATAAAATGACCACACGACAGGCACTCAATATAAATAAGACTTGTCTGTTGAATAACAAACAGAGGAATGTTTGCTGCCGACAGTCGGTTGAGGTTATGACGCTCAAGTCACTGGGGCGCCTCAAATCAAACACTCAAAAGAGTACGCGAATTTCATTCCACCCTCACTAACGCCAGACACAAACCACGCACATATTAATGTACATCTTGCCACAACAGTTCACATCAGGTGTAGAAACCACATGCCAGAGTCACACATTAGGGCTTCTCCATTCACGGACTACATTTCTCACTCCGCGTGCCTTCGGAAACGGTGCACTACTGAGACTTGCCAGCGAGCGACAACCTTCGCTACTGGCAGCTCTCTCCTGCGGTTGGTCAGACAGAGCACGTGGGTACCGGCTTTCGGCCTCACACAACAACACACAGCGTCGAAACACTTTAACCCGCTGAGGGATTCTAGCGATTTGATATGAAATATCACACAAGGACTGTCCGACCACGACATGGAAGTCACAAGCAGTCTGATGTTCTCACGACGTAGAAGCTGTCGAAATCACTCTTCAGCCCTGAAGATGGAGGCAGTGTGTTCCCACGAAACCTGCAGGTCCATACGGTGAAACTACCCAGAACGACTAAAGATACGCGAAATAATGACAATAATTTGCATGTGTTGTTGAGAGGCGAGTAGTGACTAACTTATCGTCTTTCCTGGTACCCGGATGGTCATTACCGCATTGACAAAAGTCTGACTCTAGAGCCAATCCTGAGCCACTGAATTAAGTCCATAAGCTTAAAGTTTAGAACTGATCGAATGGCTCTAGGCAGATATCCCAGTTTTAGTAAATTAAGTAATTATATAGTGGAAAAATTGATCCATTCGATAAAACTTTGACGACGAAAATGTTGGCGCATTACACTAATTATTTCGGCCTCACAAGAATTCCGGAGAGAAGAAATGTAGCAAGCATTGCTCGAATTTAATTTTCTCTGAACTTCTTCGAGAAAGCAAGGTATATGACCTTTGCCTGGCGGTGCTAGCGATGTCACGAAAAACCTCAGTCTCGTCTGCGAACCAAACCCGGGACTTTCCGAATACGAAGCAAGAGTGCCAACCACTGGACCATCACATTCCGTGCGATCATGGAACAGAGAAGCAAATGCTAAGACATATTTTGTTATAAAAGTTGTATTAGAACGGAAAATAAATTAAGAAAAATGGTTTATCTTGAATTATGTGTGGAATCACAACCAGCCTCTGAAATATCGGTAAATATCTACCAGACTACATGGCACAACAACCCTGAGGACAGCCATCTTCAGACTCACCTCAAATCCTACAAGTTACCAACGTTACGAAGGAATGCATCGCCACATTTACCCTGAAGATGCAGGTAATACGTACCTCCACAGGATTGTGTTCCTCGGCATCACAACAGTAGAAAACATATCACATTTTCACTGCCGTGGTCTCAACTTATTACGAATCAACGACAATAATTCGCACTGCTTTCATTTCAAGAGATCGTTTGGCTGACATGTTGGCTTTCGAGTTGTGACCCGGTGGAGGACGCAGGCTCACAAAAGATTCTTCATTTTGTGTTCCTTTCTACTTGAGAAGCCAGACTGAAGACGTAGGGTGGCCTGAAGAAAGTGGTTAGACCACACACGAAGATCGGCTGACAGAATCAAGGGCACATTATGATTAATCAGTGTTAAGTGTGAAGCGCTTTCATTTTCCGCTGGAGTTTGCATTCCAACTGGTGAAGCTATTCCTCTCTTCATCAATAAACCTACGTCTTAATGTTTATTAAGAACACGCTTCTTAGTCAGAACTTCACTTGCGATGTGTGAAACCACGAGCATTTTTAAATGTTAAACACAGGCAACGCGGTGCTACTTAATATTATTCAAAATGTAAGTTTTCCCTACGGAATCTTCTTCAAACAGACTTTAATGAGGCAATAAAGTCTCTATTTTTATATAATACTAATTCCATTGAGCAGCGGCCTTAAGAAGCTGATGGCCTGCTAATTAAGTCAAGAAATTCTACCCCCAAGAACTTTATCTCTTTTCCAACAACCTGCCACCGGACCCTGCCTAAAGCCAGATGAATCCAGCATCCACACATCCTCAAGTCCTGTTTCCTGTCTTAATACAGGTCTCTCTCCATGCTACATGTTTCGACATTCTTGATTCAATCGCCATAATACTCTTATCGTGAAGAATACACATTATGAAGTTTTAATTGATCTGGATGCTGACAGACAAACTAGTGGAATAAATCAATTTAGCTGCCGGTAAGGCAGAGACCTGTTTTCACCCAGTGTTGGGGGATACTTTCTTAAGCCACGTCGTGTTGTTTAGACGCCGTGCACAAAAGAATTGCAGGGTTTGTAGGAAGCTCTGCGATTGAGGAAGACGTAACACTTCTAGACTTTCTCAATTTGAAGCTTTCGTATCAACAAACGCAGACTAAATTTAGATATCCGCCTCTTTAAACATGTGCTAGCCCCTTAGAACACGGTGTTACAAAGTACAGTTAACAAGGATTAAAGCAGTAACTTTAAATGATCTGGTGACATGTCGCTCACCTCATGTTAACATGCGGTCTGTGCAAGAAGTGTTTCGAATGAACGCGTAACGTCATCATAATCGTTTAATGGACTTCGATGAAAATGTTGATTTTGGTAGGTGTGGAGGCCCGCTGAGAGCTTTAAGGCGGAACAAATAACAGCCTGTATAGTTAAGACAAGGCCCTATTTTACATAAAACTCAATTTAAACTTTGTCAGTTTTTTCAAATAATCTTTTGGCACCACAAAATTTTCTCAATTTATCTCAAAAAACAAATGCAGATTGCATCTCTTTCCTGTCTTATTATTTTATTTAATCGAGGAAACACTTATCTGTGTGTAAAATTGTATCAAAA
Source organism: Zootermopsis nevadensis (assembly GCF_977971745.1). NCBI lineage: Eukaryota > Metazoa > Arthropoda > Insecta > Blattodea > Termopsidae > Zootermopsis > Zootermopsis nevadensis. The sequence continues at coordinate 18,042,081 of NW_028259143.1, forward strand.
TATGTGCGTGCAGCGATTTGTATGCGGAGTGACCACATGGGTCAGAATACCCTGTTTTCAAGTTAACATTGGCTGAAAATTATAAAAGTTCCAATTCGTACTCTAAAATATATTATAGCATGCGGATCAACTTAAAAGACATCAGTTTATCATCAAGAGCCCTAAAACATTTAATAAACATCAGTGCTGATGCACTAAAACCACAATATATCTTCATCATCACGGCGTAGAAAAGTGGATTATCGTTACCACATTTCACATTAGTGACATTTCCATCGCAAAATTTTATGTATGTGTGTAGTAGATTATCTGCAGGGCAAAGCACGCAAATAGCAGATAACGCATTTCGAAATACGTGTGCCCCAGTGTTGATATTATTTATTTACAAAACCTCTAATGCTCAACATAGTTTTCGATATTTGAGGTTAGGTTAGCAATAATAGTACATATATTCATAACACGTTAATTGTCTTCAAGACAAACGATGACAGGGAATTATTGAATGTCTTATTAATTTTATTTCATCGTGGTCCTTATGTTATTTGTTCTTGCTTCAAAATTTTCATCACGTTTTAATATCATCGAAGCCATATTTGTTCAGATGGCAGAATCAAAGATTCATGAGAAACTATTACGTCACTACAATCGTGATCCAACATGTTGGGGGGGGGGGGGGGGGGGTCGGCGCTGAATTTTCTAGACTTTTCCCTGTGTTTTCAAATTAAACACCAAATTTCGCGACTGGAAAAACTGGATAAAAATGTAAAACCGAGGAGTTTTAAATCTACGGTTGGTAGTAACACAATATAAGTTATTTCTGTAATGACATCCTAATAATATCGAGTTACTATTGGATATAAAATCAAAAATGCATAACAGAACTGTAATTATTTGGCATAAAACCCTTAAAACATTAAGGCCAATACCTGCATGCTCTGCGTGACACATCTAGCCCCTGCTGGGTGCTATCTTTGTCCTGTTATGTCACCCGTTCATGTCATGTTGCTGTCATAACAACGAGTGAACATGGTTTTAGCAACTGTTTTTGAAATAAGGCATAACGGCGCAATCTACCCGTATATGAACGAGTTTACACGGGCATTAAGAAAAAAGTGGTCAAGGCTTTTCGTGTTTCTCTTTACGAACTTTCTAAAATGGAGTACTGTAACACGTTTCATAAAGTTTATGACAAAATTTACGTTATCTACAAGGACCACGCATGAGTACCGAGGTAGAAAATCAAACTTACACAAGTTGATTTCCTAAAGCCTGTTTTAGCATAATATCGCAGTACACCATTTGGCCTGGAAAGAACTAGGTAATTTGTCATAGAAACTCTAGTCTAGATAGCGCGTAGCCTACTGGTATAGTACAAAGGTATAGTGAACAGTCCGATGATTTCCTGAAATATGTTTGGTAAATTTTAAAATGTTCTCATTACATCTCGCTTCAGCACTCATTTCTTAAGTTTCTATTACAAGACAAGGGACAAAAGAAATCGAGGAAGACAACTGAGGGATGGACCACAAAGCCGGACAGTGACGACGACTGTAAAAAAGACCTTTGTCTTGATAATGCACGATAAACATCATTACCAAAATTATAAATTAGTGATTAGTGATTTGTTTTCAGTTTCCGATGAAATGTCAGACAGGAAGCTGAGGCGATGAATGTGACTGAGAAACCAAGATCTTTATCTGCAGACCGTGGAGTTATGAAATTCCGAGATGATGTCCAGGCGAACTGTCATTACGCGATACCCACATGTATTCAGGTGAAGGTTAATCTCTGGGACTGTATAACCAATAAGTCCACACAGGATGTACATCGTCCTGGTTTAATATACGTTAGCAAAGTTGAGCTATTTTAAATTTGTGTTTTCGTACTCATGCTGAAGTCTGGATCAAGATCCTCAGCTCAGTTCGTGATCTGAATGCTGTCGGCATTCGGAATTTCTTTCCAGATTCTGCGACCCCACCCCCCGATATCGCTCTAGTGTAGGGAACTACCAAGGCACCATTGTCCATGTTGTTCTTGAACATTCTTCTTTCTCCTTCAAGGTGTCAAAGTTTGATCTGTTCCTTTCTTGGTATAACAAATACACCCCTGACGATGGACAGTGTCCAAAACTTATTTCTGTAGCCCTGATAATATACTCGCGAGGAGTGAACGAACTTTGTAACAAATGTGCAGTCTTAGCTGCAGATATCATCAACAAGTTTTGCCTTCCTTTTTTCACATTCTCGAATTTGCATTCAGCGACTGCGCAGAAACACTGACGCAGAGATGAAGTATCAGCATCAGCAGATGTGCGAGATCACTGCTCTCGGACGGAGGTTTTTTCTAGGGCGAACCCTTACTCGTATGAACTCACTAATAAAACTGCCTGTGGCGAACATCCTTGCAGCATTGTATCACCAGACTTCTAAATTTTCATTTCTAAAGCTGCCAATTCCCGACGAGCTTAGCAATTCCTTAAGGAGGAGGACGTATCGGCCTTGGTCTGCGCTGCTGTATAGGCGGCTTGTGGTCCCACGTCGGGAGCAGCCTGATGAAGCACACATCAGCTTCAGACACATTATTTACCACGACGCCAAGAGCAAAGAACAATGGTTGTTCTGGCGCCAAAAATTTAGAACATCAACTGACTTCATGGAGCAGAGATCTTCTTGAGAACCTGTTAGTCGCTCAGCTAGCCAACAAAAATCCCGTCCACGTTCGCTGTCGTATTCGCAAGGTCAGTCAGTAAACCGGACTGTGTCCTGAGGCAAATGTATCCGGTCCACATCCCCACGCTCCGGTCCGGTGGTTCCCAACCAGGGTTCCGCAAAACATCGTAGGGTTTCGGCGAGAAATCGTTGAATAAAAATTTTGAAATACCGCGAAATTTACAAATCGCGGGAATTTTTGTCCTGCAACTGGCAACACTGGAGTAATGTCTTGTCTGTCGACGAATAACTGCGAGTGTTTCTGTCAAAAAATTCGGCCAAGAATTCAACATTTGAACAAAAAGAAATAAGCCCATGTATCACACTGAAAGCAAACCTTGTATTGACTTCGGATGTGAACTTCATTTTGATGTTTAAGTAAACTTTACTTTGATTATATACTACGATACTTAAAAAAAGATTACATAATACAAAGGAGGTAGGAAAAATACTTCAATTCTTCTTCTTACAATATATAAAGCAGCTCTTTGCTAATAAAATTTATTGCCAGTAATTCAGCAGTAACCGAACTGCACTCCCCGCCATGAACTTTTTCTGGCCTGTAAACGTTTTCATGGTTAGGGGTTCCTCGGGATATGAAAATTTATTTTTGGGATTCCTCCACGGAGAAAATGTTTCGGAAACACTGCTCTAGTACTTTAAACTCCATTTAAAATTATTCTTCCATTTAAGAAAGAAAGTTTTTCAAATTTCCGGATTAAATCCCATGGAATGCAAAAATTTTAGAGAGAAAACTCTACAGGTAGGTCGTGCCATCTATGAGGTGGCTAGACCTCGGCTCCTCAGCGCGGAGGCCTGGGTTCGTGCCCAGTTTAGTCCACGTGGTTTTTGCGGTGGCCGAACTGGCTGCGAGTCCTTCCACCGTCCCCTTTCAACATCACTTCGCCGCGGCTCCAAATTCCCTCTTGTGTCATCTAGTGGATGCAAAACTGGCTCGTTGGGTCCAGCAATTTCACAGAGACGCAGCCTCACCCCATTGCATCAGCAGCAGTAACAACAATAAACTACTTCCTGAATCAACCGCTTGTTTAACAAAACATAACAGAGTTGTTAAATTTTTATTTAAAAAATGCGATAGAGAGCCTCAAAAATACGTTTACAGGATTCAGATCTTCTAAACCACGAGAGAAATTAAGAGGATAAAACTGTTTACGTCCCATAAAACAAAGCGTAGATTGTTAACAGCCACAAGATGATTAAAAGATTCATTCACAAGAAAACTAACTTCTGGGTGCGGACACAAAGCATAATAAAATCAGTAATATTACTTTCGCGTTCTTAAAACAAATTACAGTTGTCCCAAACACACGTCAGCAAGGAACAAAATCTGAATCGAAAGGTAAAAAAGATTTCTGTTCTCTGGGTTGTCGCGCCGCGTACTCTGGTAGTTCTGCCAGCAGGCAGCCATTTTTACACTTACCGCCTTGAAAACCTCAAATCCTACTTTAAAAAGGTGTAGGTATTCTTTGGAGAACACCGACATTTCAAATGTGTTCTTCACGCCACATTACGAATGTCATGGAGCTTGAGTAACCCCGCAGGAACCATGACTTCTGGTCATCCAGGTTGAATTCACCCGTACAATCCCAGGTCATGTGGGGTGACAACTCTGGCGAAAAACGCGATAGACAGACATGAACGGGACCATAAGTCTTTCATTCTCACGCTAAAGTCTGAAGAACACTTAAGAATAAAAAAGACGTCGAATTGGCCATAAAGTGTCTCAGATATTTACTAAACTATCAGTCGGAACGTTGAAGGGGAAAAGATGTTTATTTTAACCCCCCATGTTTCACAAAAAAATAACTGCTGAGTTTGTAACAATATTCTTAGCGCGATTCAAATATATATTTACAAGAAACGCTAAATAAACCACAATTGGGGAAAAAAGACGAAGAACTTTTTATTTCAACCGGCTGTTCCATAAAAAAAATTTACATCAGTCACAGGATTCCACAAAAGTAATGCCAATATAAATGTTAACATTCCACAACAGAAGTTACTGACAGCGTGTCTACAAAATATTTCTAACGAGACTGATCTTTCAAGACGCGAGTCATAGAAAATAAATCTCACAGTCTCTTGTCCGAAACAGAAATCGGAGTCCCAAAATCGAAAATCGAACGAGTAACATGGGTCAAATTCAGATTTCGTTTTGATGACATATTTGTGCATTACGTTGTACTGGAAAATGTTTGGAATAAATTATAGTCACAATACTTCGCAGTGCACAATTTATGACTTCATCTCCGTATCTGAACATGACATAACATGTAAACGCAAATGTCGAGAGTTTCGCATTTGATACTGGAAGGCATAAAACGGGGGAGGGGGGGAACCCCGAACCAAACTGATCACAATCTGTTCTGTAATCATATTTCAACGGGCCCCAAAACGTAAATTATTCTTGAGAACTAGAACTGAATCAAAGTTCCTCAGGAGAGGGACCGACTGTGGACTTCGTGTGAAGTAGGCTTAGGTAATATTTACATTTTGTATTCCGTAACAGGCATAACAGATTTTTTCTTTAAAGCGCAGAAGAAGATCATATGTTCTGGTAATTTCAGACACAGAAAGTAAATACAAACTTGTACAATTCTCCAGGACATCCAACTGACTGCATGCAACGTTCAATTACTGCTGTAATGAAAAAACAAACAAAAACTGAAATGCGTAGCAAGTAGTGCGTGCTTCGATATTGAGGGCTCACATACGACCTCTAGAACCCCACACCCGTGGACTACGAACCATCCACTGTCCAGGAAAACATGAAGGTCCAATAAAAGAGTGCGCTTACTTCGTTTAAGGAACAACTTGGACTGTATCAGTCCCTCAGTCACGACTAATAGCAAGGCTTGTTCTGGCGCTAGAATGAAGTTCTTCAGTCACAGGTCAAAGTAGATAAGAGCGGTTTCCAGTCCGAACAAAGGAAAAATGCATCTGACAAACAAATGCTGTCCTAAAATTGAAGCAGAGTGACGTAATGAGATAGTAATAAAAGAACGTTCTTGGAGGTCAACTTGTACATGAAATATCTACACGAATAGAAACAATAGAATGTTTCCTCGTGCCACGTCATACGTCTAGAGATACGAGTCATGTCAACAAGATGTCAGCCTTCAAGTTCGTTTTTCAAAAAGAATGCCTTGGAGACTGTCTTAACCACGACACGGCGAATAATTCAATATCTGAGTGAGTGTTACTGCCCCGGCCTGCTACCGTTCATTCTTTGAACACTTGTTTGTACAGACGAAACTTCGGAAGCGACGTTTCGTCCAGAACTGCGACGATCTACGCAAAAAAGCGAATTCATTCTATAATAAATTCTGACTGAAAAATAGAACCTCGGCAGAATCCAAAATTTCAGCACCGCTAACACAAAAGCCCGTCATTGGACATGATAATGAGCTGGTTGAATCAACTGATCATATACTTGAGTTTAATTTTTTTTAGGTCTGTAGTCGTCTTCCAAGTGGCTTCCCCATAAGATTTCGTTCATACGATCTTCCTGTGTCAGCCCAACGTAACCCAGAATAACAGAGTGTATGAAAATTGCCAGCTGGTTTGGGTTAATTACTAAGTCGGTCACTGATTATTATTTATTCCCCTTTTGGTTGAGACAGTTCAGAACTGTATTTGTGTTCTTGCACTTAATTTTCAAAACCTTATGATTGACTTACATTCTTTGCTGAGCAAGAGTCCGTCCTTCGCAACAAGAAACACACTAAAATATTAAATTATTACATTTCTATATTGAAGAAGGACATTCTTAATACTAGAATCGAAATTTTCCCCAAGGAAATCGAAAGGGAAAGCATCTTAAATTCCTTAGGTGAGAAATGTCGACCGTTTTCAGATTCATAACGAAAATTAAACAAGCATTTTAGGGTTTGAGAAGGATTGCTAATATCAGTGGCTCTACAGTCCTTGAAGGACCCTACATAAGTGAGGAATAAAGATTATACTTTAGATATTTTATTTGTGACAACATATTTGAAAATAGAAAATTATTCTGAAAGCCAGATAATCTGTTTCCCTGCAGATTTAATATTTAAAACATGTGGTAATCTTTTCAACCACTCGTTACACAACCGTGGACAAAAGGTGAAGGACAGAAGTGACGCAATCGACTCGTTATACCTACGCACACTCTTGTAATAGGTTTAGCAGTCCTCAGACTTAAGATGAAACCATGAGAACTCGGTGTGCTGTGTCGATGAAACATCATCGCTCGGAGTCTGTACGGACGTCTGTAACGCAAAAGGAACCAGTTGTCTCGAATCGACACAGACTCACAGAGGAGCATTTTTTTACTTCGTAACTGCTGAAAATTCTGTCCGAAATGGAACATTCCTTCACAGGAAATTTATCTTTTGTCGGAAACTTGTTCTGGATCCGGGAGTGTATAGTCAAAACTAATGTAATTCAGTGGCGTGGAAGCAAGGAAAACATTGCTTTCGTAATTGAGAAACGAAAAGAATTCATACATAAATAATTCAAGTTGAATAATAAGGACTATGAAAATAGTACCGCACGCCACTGTAACTGCATCTATGGTAGCAGAAACGGAACGTTTAACGCCGCTGAACCAAGGCCCGCCACTGGAAAGATCATGTCACACATCCATCGTCAGAGTCTACCACCCAGAGACACATTTTATCCTCACTTTATTCTTGGGTGTCCTAGTGATAACTTTTCAATACGTTTCCCCACCAAAACTCTATATGTATTCCTTGTATCCCCGTTCTAGATCAAAATTTCTTGTCCATAAGTTTTAACCACTCGAACAACATTGGTAGGGAGTAGTCTCCTAAAATATGTCCATCTTTTGTATTGCATTCTGCGCTGTAATCCCTAAAATGTAAGTGGGAAGGAATGCTTCTCTCACAAACTCGATTCTCGACAAAATTCGTGTAGAATAGGACAATTACGTCTACTGGAAAAGGGGACAAAGAAAGGAAGAAGGAGAAACAGACAGAGGGGAGAAAATAACACAAAGGTAACGATACTACACGGCGCAACAACCCAGAAGCATGAACACGTGTTTCACACGTGTAAAGAAACTTTTTCCCACGAGAAGAAATCTGCAGTTCGATCACTTTAAAGACCTGGAAACTGAGAAGGAAGAAAGGTTGTGAGGAAGGGAGGGTAAAGTGAGGAACTCCGTGAGGGGTTTTGAATTTTTAGATTTATCACAACACGCCAGTAATAATCATACCAACAAGAACACATAATGCCAATTCTCAGACGTATCCTGTGCAATTAGTTTCCATTAGAGTCACGGTGGTCTAGCGGTTAGAACGCTGGCCTTGTAATCCTGGGGTCTCGGGTTCGATTCCCGGCGGTGCCCGAATTTATAACTGTGTTGGGCAAGGCCGTGGTCTAGGCAACACGGAGTTTTCCTCCGTGGCATCCCAACGATTACTCCATTCACACACAGAAGAAGGCAATGGCAAACCACTTCTGGATCATCTGCCAAGAACGTATATGAACAGGTCCCAGTCCGAGAAAAGGATGGAAGGATCCTGTTCATATGGACCTGTAGTCAGACAGAACAATAAATAAAAAATTCCATTAATGATCAGACACGACCTACATTATCCATTTATGTCTACCATCCATTTGTGAGTGGTCATTATTTTCTTCAAATGTCTTCAACATTAACTTCAACTTTAAACTACAACAGTGTTTCCGGAGACCCAAACGCCACACAACACAGAGACACGGACGTTGTTAAAGCCAACACCAGCGTAGATAAGATGAATTAAGGAAGACTGAACATTTTGTTCATGTATTTACAGGCAACGTATTGTTAGAAAAAGGAAAGTCTGATGCAAATATATGTGATGATAAAGTTAATATGTGTGAGTGTGCGGAAAACAGTGCACTAGATTACAGACGCACGTAATAAAGAAAGTCTGGCTATAACAGAACAGCGTTTGCAAGTCATCTGTCGCCAGTTTCCTACATCTGAGTGAAATGCAGTAAAAACAAGCGAAAGTCAAACATTGTGTTTCCATACATCAAGAAACGCATCTAGAATTGTTAAAAGTGACGGAAGTACGGCGTATAGACTTAAGGAAGCAGCTCTTTGGCAAGAGATTCAGGCAGAATCGCAGATGGCGCTTGACAGGCTGACAAAGAAAGATTTCCAGGGATGCTTCCAGGCTTGGCAGCGGCGCTGGGATCGTTGTGTTCACTCCCAGGGGAACTACTTCGAGGGTGATGGATGAATTTAATACCTGAGATAAGTGTACGGGTTTTTATACGCGCAGCCTTGAAACTTTCCGATCGCACCTCGTAATTACTAATGTAACAAAGGTTGTAGGACCTAAGAGCGCGCCACCTAACGTTGAGGAACAGTGTTTAGCATTCCTTGCTTCGTACCTCGGAGGTTCCGGGCACAAATATCGGTCGGTGATTTTCCTCATCACCTTCAGACAAATGCAGTCGACGTTCATATTCTTACTAATTCAGTATTCACTAATTATCCAAAAATTAGACGCCTGTAATCTTAGCTATTGATAGCCTTCGTAGACATCGAAGGCGTTGCCCAATCTCTTGCTGTAGCTGACGTAACTTTACGACAGACGTAAGTCATACCACGTGTAAACGAAATACACGTGTTTAACGCCGCTCTAAGGGCGGACGTGGGCGTTCTAATCGTAGGCCTATACGCTCTTCCAGATTATTTCCGTGTTGTGGTCAATATTTTTAATCCTGTTCAAAGACTGTCGCTGCCTTGGTTAGTAAACAAAGACTCCACACGTTTTCCACTACTCTGGTCGAAACACGTTCTTCCCTAGCTGATAATGAGCTTTAGAAAGGCCAAATGAGGACTGGTAAAGTAGACATTCGGTATCTGCCCCACTCCGTACGTTCGTAAACTTTGAAGGATGTTTATGGAAGGGAAGAGATCACTTGGAGCATATGAAAACATAATATTAAAATGGGTGGGAGTGTGTGGATTGGGTTCATTTAGCTCAAGATAGAAATCAGTGGCGGGCTTTGATGACGACGGTAATGAATCTTTGTATTCCATAAAAGACAAAGAATTTTTTTGCCCGTAAGCAAATGTTAGCTTCTCAAGAAGGTTTCTGCTCCGTGTAGTTAGCTAATCAGTTAATCTTATGCCAGCATTAGTATCTACATGGCGGTTGCCCGATAAATTTATCTTGGTCTTTCAAATGACCTTTTTCCATCAAGATTTTCAGACATTTTCTAAGAAAAAATTGCCTCTCTTACGCGCATTATAGGCTTATTTCCAGTGGTCATAACAGTCGACTACTCTGCAGTTTCCTAGGTTGCAAACTAGCTATTCATGAGTGACATAAGGTCCTGAAAATTAGACTTAAATTGATTCGGAACGTCACACCCAGGTTTCAACTGTTACTCATAAATAAGGTGAGACTTAAAAAGCCAACGCCCAAACACTTCCTGAAGGTTCGATAAAAACAGCGGGTATGAACGGGCTCAGAGCTGGGCGGAATCACACTGACCTGTTAACTGATATTCAATCAGGGGGCAAGACGAAATTAGTGTACAAGTCACGCCAAGTGCTACAGCGGGGCTGGCCTTGTACTATTATCTGAATCAGATCCAGAAGGAAGCTGTATCAGATGTGAGAAACGGTTATTATGAAAGGTGCCTGAAGGTTTTAATCATTATCATCTACACAAACGAGTGAGCTGGTCTTATTTACCCATATTTAATATCATAAAAACGAACTGAAACGTGGCACAGATAGACAAATTGCCTTCACTACCGGCAATCAGCAGCTGCTTTTAAAAACTCGTTCATGTAGTCTTATTACGAGCGTACCCTCTCTCACCTACAAATTTCGGACACTGCCCCACTAAGTGAGGAGTACAGCCCGGATGCATAAGTCAGCTTCAGGGACACTCCCGTGTTTAATGTCAGGTTCTGAAGGGTGACCGTCACTTGGGCGATTTATGAACTCGTGTGTCACACAGCTTATAAGAGCCATGGGACTTCACATTCCACACAAACTAATGGCAAAAATGATAAACAACAAGTTTATGGTATCATAATTTATTGTAAGTTTCGCTTGAATAAATAATTCGTAGCTAAGTCATGATCGAACAACGGATTCCCGCTTACAAGACATCGAGTCGCCATTTTCAGTCTCGTATACAGAATAACAAATACGAGTCTGTACAGTCTCATACGAAACCTGACACGTGAAAGTAACACACACGCACACATAAACATAAATTCTTTTTCTGTTCTTGGGACAAAGGAGGAAAACAATACTTATATATTTTGTATCAAACTACAGTCAAGAAGCTTTAACTTAGCTGAAACCAGCTTGACATTCGCGTGATTTTGAACGAGAGCTTACAATTAATAACACAATTTTAGCAAGTGTCAGAGTAACTTATATTTGAGGTTATGTTCAAACAATCGCTGGCGATACATGCAGCTATCATCCTCTTGTCTGAATCTCTGCTTTGTGTACACTTTTATGTCGGCCCTGGGAATCAGGACGTAAGTGTCTCGCGCGCTAACATTGTATTTCTCCTTGTCAGTCACCGGAAGTGCATTTCTCCACATTAGCTACATATAGGTGGCAATAGAGACCACTTATAAACATGGCAAAGCCTTTTACTACTGTTGAACCATATGTAGAAGTTGATATATAATTGTGTAATTAGCACGCATCTAACGTAATAACGCACCTGGTTCACAAATTAACGTGGCCATCTCATGCGATCACACAATTGAACGATACACAAAATGAGGACTGGCTCGAATCTTTGTAGCTCGAACTCCCAAGGCACTCAGCACTGGCGTGGCGACGTTTCGTCAGCCTCCTACACTATTATACCCCTTACTCTCATACACTCCTACCCCTCACCTCTCCAATCACCAAATCTCTGCACACGTTCCTTTATCAGCTATTTAAATTATAACGACCTGTTCTATTTTGCGAAATTCACAACCGCTACAACGCAAAGGCGTACAATAAAGAAGATGGCTTCTTACAGGATGTTGAAACGTGTTATCTGGTAGAAACTTACCGACGTTTCAGAGCTACTTACTGTCTCCCTGCAATGATCATGGAGGCTGTAACCACCTGTGAAACATCGGCCATTTTGTACTAGACTACACGGCGACAACGTTATTAGGGGCATGAAGTAATTCTGCACCGGATGACAAAGACATTTGAAAATATAATATTAAAAACGGATATGTGTAAAAGATGAACAAATAATAAGCTGGAAAGTTAATAATACAGCAAGAAGTCCACTGCGGCTTGGGGTTTGGAACTGTCGTGCCCCATTGCACTATGGCACCTGTGCCTTTGATACTAAGGCAGTATGAGAACGTTTTTGTTCCGACAAGTCGTATTTGTAGATGAACTTGGCATGCAAAAATCTGAACCTGAGAAATTTGGAGGTAAATCTGTTTGTTACAAAATGTGCAGCACGTGTTTAAGGAAACATACCTTTGTTAACAGTCTAACAAAGTGGTAAGATGGGAAGCATGTTCATCACGAATGGGAAAAATGGTAGCGCGACTTTCTTCTTGTGAAATTATTTTATTTCTTATACCGGGGGATAGACTTTGACGAAACGATGCTATTGGAGTGCGTCTTAGGGAAATTACTTGTCATAATATTAGCTGGTCTAGTACCTTCAGATTACAAAATAAAAACAATTTTCTTGAAAAGTGCGCCCTGGGACGACCATACATTAGCGTCGTAATCCCACGCGTTGTTTGATTACCCGCTGTTTTTAATATTGCGTAGTTTCTATTAAATTTGAGGTGTGGAGCCGACGAAGAACAGGGAATTGAAGATTTTCGTCTTCTGGGTTGTTGCGCTGTGTAGTCTGGTCGATGTTAACCAACGTTTCAGAGGTCATACTGCCTCCGTCATCAGGGCGATGAATATGACGGAGGCAGTATGACCTCTGAAACGTCGGTAAACATCGACCAGACTACACAGCCCAACAACCCAGAAGACAGAAATCTTCATACTCTGATGACGGAGGCAGTATGACCCCTGAAACGTTGGTAAACATCGACCAGACTACACGGCGCAACAACCCAGAAGACGGATATCTTCATACTCACCGCTGTGAGAACCTCAAGTCTTACAACAGGGAATTGAACTACACGAGGGAATGGAGAAAATGTACAGGTCTTCATTGACTTTTCTGTAGATTTAAGTAACCGAGACTTAAACTCGGGTTCTCCTGTTGACAAGCTAAGCATTTGCACTCAATCGCTGGAGTCATCGGCGTAAGAAAAGTTCCATTTGTATTCACTGGGCGGGTGACACCGACCACATAGTCTCCTTCAGTGGCTTGCTTTGTTTAAGAGTTGTTGTGATTTGTTTAATTCTGCCGTCTGTGAGTGGGAGTCTTGGCCTACGTATTACTTTGTAAATTTTACCACACTTGCTTATTTCTTACTGTAATTTCGCTGACAAATGTTGCAAAATATAGTTTTCGTATACGAAATTCAATGAGAGTGAATCTACACAACAAGCAAATGTTGGTAGCTAAGTCGGTTGATGATTATTTGCTGTTAGGGTATTTTTGGTCTTATGGGATAACATGTGACCATCTACGGTCATGTACTTCAAAACAACGCAGCCCAATTATTGTGGCCTCTAAGTAACTTTCATGTAGGATCATATACACTTTAATTAAGCAAAGACGAGTAATGATTTTATTTTTTTCGTGCTGATTTGTTGCACTTTTCAATAGAAATGCATTTTTAAGTAAGATTTTTTCTGTCCTTTTCGGTGGGCAATTATCTATTACTTATACTTCTCTCCTACCTGCATCACGGGCTTTATAAAAGTCTAATTAAGTTTAATTTTAGTTTTCTTAAGTTTTAATTCATTTTAGCTAGCTGGGAAACAAGAGTGAAAGTTTCGTGCAGAGGCTTAATACATAGATTGAGAAATTAAGGCAAATAATTCACTATAAACCGGTGTACCTATAAAGGTTATTTCCAGGACAACTTTACCATGAGTGGCCGGTAAATAATGCTCTTATTGCCAATGCGCGTGCGCAAAAACATAGCCACAGGCACAACGTGATCATCGATCCATTTATGACGTCCTTTAAATCAAAATACGTCAACTGTGAGGTACGATAAAACTTATGATTTTGCCATGTCGATAAATTAGATCTGTAACTTTACATCAAGGCTTGTCGCTAAATATATATATATATATATATATATATATAAATAAATAAGTTTTATATTTTGTTATGCATGTACCTGAATAAATTAAACGAGTTTTAGAAAGTTATTTCAGAGTCTTACATCAAATAAGAAACGACAAGTAGTCAGAGGAACAAATCTACGGCAGAAATTTTACTTTCAGTTGCACTCAAAACACCTGTCTCTTAGTTAGAAGGTTCCGTAGTTTCAGGGGCTATTTATTTTTTAGTTTGCCTTGTGGGCACGTGTTGCCTGTCAGCCTGCCGTGTTCTTTTAGCCAGAAAACATGCCGCCATCTCTCGATGGCTTGCTGATTGCACACCTAACAGTTTATTTTCCAAGATTAAGTGGCGTCTGTGGATTTGCAGAGGCCCAGAACCTCGTATTCTACTTGAGGAGGAAATCGGCTTCATCAGGGGGAGCAGCTTTTCACATTTTCCCCACTAGTATTTCATACGTGGCGGGGGTTCAAACCGTTGCGTGTTTGTTTGAATATTCTGTATCTGATATCGCATCCAATGAATGTGGCGAAGAGAGATTTAGCGTATTGCGAATCTGTCCTTATAAATCCAGACAGTGTGAAGTCCCTGAACCTGCATTACTAAGACGAAAGCATCATTTAAAGCGCAAATAGTACTTTGTTTTCCCAAAATGGATCCAGCGTACAAGAGACTTATGACGTTTTTCTTCGTGGTTTATAAGATATTGTAAAAAAATTAGTAATTGAATTAAGAGTTTATAACATACACCTGATGACGGCTCTATGAAACCCGAAACATGTCGAGAATGTTCCATATGTAAATCGAGTACTCGATACGGAACAAAGGATAATATTTTAACCATCTAATTATCTTATATTACTTTATTGTGATTGACGGACAATTTTAATATATTTTAATACTATTTCGTGGTTTATCTGGAAAGTGATGAAACGTGAACTTTCACTGTTGAGTAAATGTGATAAATACTCGCCTGACAACATTTAGTGTAGCTGCACATCGGACCCTTTCAGTCAGCCAACCAGTCATTCATTCAGAACGAGAACTGAAAATGTGTTCTGAGAATGTGCTCAGGCGTTGTGTTACAAAAATAATGTGCCATCATCGCAGATGCCAACTTATATCTTGTGATGCGTCAGGAGAATACTAGCAAAGGACTTCAGGTATTTCGTAGTAAGCAGAATGCAGTGCATGATCTAGGGACAACGCGACACTAAATTATAATCATTGACGTAACCAAGACGTCTTCGATTAAGTACAAGGAGGGATTTCTCACTCATCGTCGTTTATTTGTTGAATATATTCCATAGCTGGGCCGAATTGTCAGTACGTCTGCTTCATTTTGTGAATGTTACGTGCTGAGATCGTGGTCCAGAGACCGGTTATACTAACAGGGGATTCTCCTGGCTTTCCTCAGTCCCCCTACTCAAATTCCGAGATATAAAATTAAATTAGGCCACGATCGTTTCATTCCACAACCTTTTCAATTCGATATTCACTAATGATCTTTTCATATGACGATATATAATCCAACTTATTTAATACGACATTAAACAAACTGAGAATAAATAAAATAGAACACAACCGGTTATGTGACTGAATGAGGTGACCAATTCACATGCTATTTGTAGTCGATGGTTTGAGGATTTCCCTCCTGCCAGACATTAACTTTCATTACAGCCCTATAAGCTCGACATTTTATAGAACACAATTAAGCATCTTATACGAACTTAATATTTTCGAAAGAAGCACCGAACTTCACAGTATTGTTGTTACGACTTCATAGCAACGAGGTGCGTCGTTTGGGACTCCCGTTAAATCCTGCCTTTTGTCGGATGATACTTTAAAACAAACGACGAATGATGTTTTAAATCAAATGTTTCTGAAATGGTTGTTGTGCGGCACTGTATAACATAAAACTCGAAGGCGATGGACAATCACTCCGCGTACGAAACACACGCTTACAAAGCGTCCGATAATGTCTCTAAACATGGAAGCTAAAATGACAGGAGAGTAGGATTTGAGGTTTTCACAGCGGTGAGCCCGAAGGCGGCTGTCTCATCACTCATCGCCCTGATGATGGCGGCAGCAAGGACTTTTGAAACGTTGGAAAAATTCTGGGAGTACTACGGCGCTACAATCCAGAAGGCAGCCATCTTCAAATGAGACTTACAGGCGTCATATATCTCTTACAAACTTTAGTAGGCAGTTTCGAAAGACTTGCGGTCATTAATCCGCATTGCAGTGTTATTAAGTACCACGCTTTCATAACGAACGCACGTCCACTTTAAAAAAACTGTGTTGTCACGCCAGGCCAAAGACACGGATACGCAATGGGGAAAGTTGGTCCATCAGCATAATGAAAATGGAACAAGGGGATGCCACAGCGCACCACACCCAAAGAATCTATAAATCGTAGATCACTGCTTTTAAACTTGTGGGTCGCGACCCAGCGATCATTTAATCAAAAGCAGTTCACCGTTTAAGTGATAAACGTGGGCTTCGTATAACGAAAACTTTCAGGCTGTGACATATGCCGTTTTGGCGCTCAGATGTTCCGTACCTCGTAATTTCATTTACGACGCGCAGGAGCGGAAGCTGCGCAGAAGAACGGCACATGCCAACACAAAACTAATCTCTTCCTGCTCTCACATAAAAATTAAGGCGAAACCTACACATTTTTGAGCTGTTGTGAATAATTTGTACACGTGCAAATTCAATTACAGTCCGTCCCTCGTCTCTTTACACCGACGAATTCTAATTTTTTGGGGGGAATTTCGGAGGGTTTGAAATGTGAATTAGTGTGAGAAATCCTAACGCTTCGTCCGTATTTAATATACTGATGCCACATACCACAGCACAAATGATTCGATGCTCCTGCAAATGCTACCGCGAGTAGTGTATTTATCACAACTACTTAATATGACCGAAGAAATTCGTTCCGAGTGATGATTCTGAAGTTCCCATAATGCAGTTGCCAAAATGTCTACCAGAACTTGTCCGAAAAGCTTTCCACAGATGCTCCAAGCGACTTTTCGAGACAGAGACACGGGCCCCAGACCTCCCTATCCACAATTATAACCTCGATAAATCCTCCAATGGCACAATACATTCAAACTAACAAATGTTTGGGGGCGTTTGGACTCGTGATGCTGCGAAACGACTTACGTATCGCATGCGGTGTGTCAAGCTCCTTAACCCTTTGAAGACGAAGATCGTCTGAATATTATTTATGAATTCAGTCCGTACCGCGAAGAAAACACTACACCTCACCATTACGAAAATCAGCTGGTTAACCCTTTTGAAGCCGAAGCTCGTCTTCATAATATTTACGAATCCAGACCGTACCGCGAAGAAAACACTTCACTTAACCATTAGAAGTCGAATCAGGCGGTACCACATAAGATTTAACAAAAGAACATCCCGGTCAAAGCCTTAATTATTACGGTTGTTAGTTCTTACGGAAATGTTAACAAAAATACTTGTCCTGGTGACTCAGTAGCTGAAACACCATTATGTTCGTAGACCTCTTTCTTGGGGGGGGGGGGGGTTAGAAACAAATCCATGGTGAACAGGAACACCACAGACATGGATTAAAAAAAGAAGGGTAAATTTGATTAAGACGAGGAAAAGAACCTCAATTATTTTAACACCCAGTGGTACTTGTATGTACCACACACTTCAAAATTCAATAACTTTGTATTTTGCCCACACACTGTGTATTATTTACGAGTTTCATTAGATTCTAAGAACCTAATTTGTAAGTACTATTTAGATGAACATGTTGCTTTAAACGGTTAAGATGGATGAGCTGAACTGCAGTTTCATCCGACGTTGATGGAAACGGAGTCAGGACCGAACTTAAAATGCTAAGCATTAAAAAATGAAGCATTTTCCTGTGACCACAATGTTCGTGTCTCGACTGTAAGCACTTAATAAAAAAAAATGCACAGAATTCCTGAAACTTCTCGTGGACCAAATCCACAATGAAAATTAAATATCTGAAATAAACATAGACTTATATGTGTGTGTGCAGGTCTGACCTCAAAACCTCGTAACATACAAAATTTATGATACACACGGCGATGCAAGACAATATTATTCCCTCGTGTCCTCTTTTTCAGTTGGCCACACTGTATGTCCTATCATGTCTTCCGACTGAATAGTCGTATTCACCAGGAATAAAGGTGTTTTTCTTCTCATGGGCGTTCCCTATCTATTCCATACCCTTCCCTTCGACCACCATGATCGTCGGAATGCCGGGGGTGTGGGGGCATCTACGTAATTGAAGCCACTTGCTTGTATTACTTATGGACGTTGAATTCAACTTCGATATTTCTTTTTCTCCTAAACATTAATTCTTTAAAGCAAAAAGTTAATCTAAATCTGAATTCAGTTCTTACCTCCAAGAAAACATATCGCAATTCCATTTGTTACAGATGTTCTGGAATGTATTTGCCGTAATTTACTGAGTACCAAATGAAAGGCAAACACACTTAACTGGCCTAAATGCTATGTTGTTGTACAGTAATTAAACTGGAACACATTTTTACGTTGTTTTAAATAGTCAGATATTTATGTCCAACATGATACCGGATGTTGAAATTAATAAACAGCACATACTTTCAGTACTACAAATACTAAAGAAATCCTGTCCTACATTTGTTTTGTTCAACACATCATTCACGACAAACAGTCACAACTGAAATTCAGTACCAAATTCTGAAAATAAAAAATCACGTAGTTGACGTTTTCAGTACGCTTTTGCAGAAATGGAACGTAGTACGATTGTTCAATGCAAAATACACACAGCATCATAAATAGATTTTTAAAACTTATATACCTACGAATTTGACCATTAAATCAGATTAAGTCTATTTGTTTGCTACTCAACGAACATAACCTTAGTTTTGCTAATCTCGAGATATGTCACATTTTCTGATTACCATTCACTGAGTATTAATAAGATACTTCAATTTAGGCGTATCAAGTTGCACTTTGCAATGTCCGTGTTCATGGGGAAATCAGTATTGATAAAAAACGAACTGCGTTGAATCTACACTTCTGAAATAATTTTACAAGTTAATTCATAACCTGATTAAATACTGTTCATGGCAATGAGATTGAATTGTAGCTTTGTTTCTTACCTTATATGTAAAACTGAACACATGGAGTCTTGTCAAAAGCTTGATTCCATTTGTGAAGCTTCTTGAGCACATTTCCATGTTTCTGTCATCACGAAAAAATTATAAAACATTAACAATCCTTCTACTGAAATAAACTGTTCATCTCTGACATAATACCAATGTACAAGAAACTAAGCAGTAAATAATGATTTTGAAAGATCCTTTAGATTTATGATCACTGATATTTGATCTTGCAGTGTTCACAAAAGTTCACTTTAACAACAGAACACTGTGCACTGTCAGAACAACTTGAACGAATGTCTGACCTAACCTCAAAGCTGACCGACAGACACACCCATGTGCCGGTTGGCTCCTAGCCTGCATTGTTCCATTCACTGCGGCCTCCCATGAGTGAAATACATAATCAACTGAGCTATTTGCTAAGTAAGGTCACCTCTTATTTTGATTTACTGGAAACTGTACTTAAATATCAATTCTGTTATGAATTATTTACATTCAGTACACAAAGTTTAACTTCAATGACCATCCTCTCACTTTAAAAATTTCAACAACTTACTCTCCTTCTGTCATACTACATTCTGTTAAACACAACACAATAATAATGACAAATATATAAAAATAAAAAGAAGACCAAATAGTGGATTTTGATAGGCTTATACACTGGCAATTAAATGAGAATTATGCAACAGGACAGACAAATCTGAATTACTTAATGATGGCATTTAAGTTGTCATCCATATACGGTTTTATACATTTAATGTTTCACTATATAAAAAGTAAGTAGTTTTTTATATTTTTAAAAAGAAATCCAGAGCTCCCATATTCTATTTCCTGCCAAAAATCAATTATGATCATGGTGACAATGATAGTAAATTGCTTCCTTCATCTCAAAATTACCTCCACATACAGCCCTCATTAAGAACCATTATGTAAAAAAACATTTAGCTTCTGCAGAAATATTCTACGTACCTTGTCCATGCATTTATATTCAGGTAGCTACCCTAAAATTGTAATAAAAAATCCAAACACTGATTCACAAATGGTATTTCCATACAATACATCACTAGCTGTCATGCAATTCAACTGTGAAACAAGCAATTTCTACACATGAAAGCCATAATGCCAACTGTACCATCATTAATGTACCTTCAAAAAATCAATTGTATCCAGCACAATCTATGTTGCAACAGACAGAAGAGCCACCTGGAATGGTGCTTGGACAGAGGCAGAACTCAAGACAATGAATATTTATACAATGTTTTCAACACACCATTAAGTTTACATTGTGGTCTTCTGGTGAACCTTGATGATGGAGGTAGTATGTTCCTCCAAAACCACAAGGCATAACCTAAAACCTCAAATCCTATGCTGTGTGAGTGAAAACTAATAAACTTACCACTTTGTATTCCACATACCAACAATGCAGGTCAGGTTAGGTTAGGTTAGGTTTGGTCCAGTATACATTCTATCTGTACACTGTTTTTATAGTTATTTTGTAACCCACTTATAATTAAAACAAAAATATTATCAAATCTTAGGTTTTAAATGTGTCTGTATACTGGATTATGGCATTTTTGTGTGATTGAGGTATTTTCAATATTTATTTACTTTGATGCAAATCTGAATTCCTGGAGTATTTTTGCACAAAGTAGCTACATATAATGCGAAGGTCACGTACTACATCAGTATATTAAAATTTGATATTGGAATGCTCTACATTAAAAGTTATTGCATAATTTAATTTTTATTTGTACAACCTAAAATAACCCTTACTGTACACTGAGCTTCAATAAAAATAAAAATGACTCATCATATAAGAACTGACACAAAATTCTAAAACGGGGGTTTCTAATTGAGCCAGACCTGGTACTTGGTAACGAACATGTTATCCATTCGGAAAGCTGGGCTAAAAATAGCAAGCACGTCACTCTGCACACCAGCCAATAACATGAAACTGGGTCAGGCAGACACAGGGCACGGACGGGATCTCCTACAACTACTGTACACGGAGGACGAGGACAAAGATGGTACTCAAAACGCTGGCGTTTTCTTCATTAAGCCACCTTACACGGCTGGTAGCCCAAGAACAATTCATGACAGCCAACATATCTGAGTGAACATTCAACCTACCAACATCCTAATCAAAACAGTAAGATTTAATTGACTGCCTCAATACGCATAAGCAACAAAACCAGTGATGCAAGGAGTGGTACTCAGACTCTAGTAACGACAAAGTGTGGTTGGCTGCGACACAAAATGCGAGCGAAGCTGGCCGAGGCAATACCGACAGATGACGTGTCTGAATACTATAATGGATGCTGTATATCAGGGACTACAATATTTTCATTCACATCTGGAAAATAGTTCTTACCTATTTTTCTGATAAATACATTTTAACTGAACAATTCTTTTGAAGTTAAGGCAATGACACAAAGATTTCTGAACAGACATTATTGGTAAATACTTTCTTATTATTACATACCAATTACACTAGTTTTGACACAATTGAAAGTAGCAATGTAATCTCGCTTACACAAATGTACCTGCAGATAGTCTGAATACACACTCATCATCCTGGCGGGACAAAACTTGTTTGTAATTCAGAGATCAATGTCACGTCCTCGTCCACACTGATCGCCTGCGCAACCAATGTCAAGACTGGCCCAAAGTACTGATGATAAATTTAAATTGGACATAAAATGGACAATTATGAAGATACAGGAAATGTTATATTTGTGATGCATTTACAAGTTTTATGCGGACAATTAACAAAATTTTTTCTCAATATTTTCCTGGTATAAGGGAATCGTATCCAAGTTCATCTTATAGGATAAATACAGTAATATTAACCCTTCAGCGTTATTGCGTCGTGTAGTCTGGTAGACTTCCACCAAAGTTTCAGAGGTCATACTGCCTCCGTCATCACATCCATCACCATGATGACAGAGGCAGTGTGACCCAGAAGACGGCAATCTTCAGACTCATCTCTGTCAAAACCTCAAATCCCACATATTACACGTTACTTTCAAAGGGTCGTCTACAAATAAGAAAGAACAACCACAAAATCAAAATGTTACCAATTTGAAACCAAGCATTCGAGATACCTGCGACATGAAGTGGCTATTAACTTATGCTGATAATAAATTATATTAAAATATGATTTGCATCGGTGAAATTATGATTCCATGCTATTTATAACATGATGAAAAGCACACTGAGCAGAATGTTGTGACGTAGAACAGTCGGGAAACGCGCAAGTTTAATAATAATGTATCGAAACGACGAGCTTGTTGTATTCTGTAAATAATTATTTCCACTTCGAAAAGAAACAGATCCCTTCATCAAATCAGAAATACATTTGAACATCGTTCTGTACGATTATACACTTTCGGTAGTTTCTAAATCTGCTCTGACAAAACCGCAAATGTTTTTATTAACCCAAAATTAAGGAGTGAGGAAAAAACCCTACAGCAATGAAGCATATTTAAATACCATAATAAACACATTTGATCGCACACCACACTTATCATTAGCAACTTTTACGTCCTATAATTAACCGTTCACTATAAAAATTTTAGTCTGCGACAACTTGAACATGTAACAAACTTTAAACAGAAGGAAGTGCACCTGAAACCTATAATATAAGAAACTAAAAATAATCATATTCTGTTCGTCTGTTGAACGTTCTTCAGGAGAAGTTCGACTTAGCTACATTAAAAGCCTTTCTACAATCGTCAACAACAGAGTCAATGTGCAATGTACATTCTAATACACATTAGGGCGTGCTTAGGTGTCCTTGTACTTCCAGAATGTTTGAAGTGAACTATATACTTTGTACAGTTCTTCAATATGAGGCATCGGAATGAAGCCCGCCACTTTCCCTCGGTTGGCATGAAACACCAAGTCAAAGAAAGATTTTAATGAAGGTAGAAAAACTGAGTCTGAATCATCATTCATTTCATTATAAAACTGATGATTTAGTACTCACACACACACAAAAAAAAAAAATCCGCAACACTGCACCACTCACAGAGTGACACCATGGGATAGTTTATAACTGCTCTAAGTTGGCTACACAATTCTGACCAAGTTCACCAACATAACTGCACAACCACGGCCATGAACTAATAATATACAGAGGGAGACCCCAATCTGACCGACTTTTCTACTAGTGGATGGCTTCCAGCAGCTGGATTGTTGTTTTTGTAGGATCGTCGTCTAAATCCTCTTCTCCATCCTAGAAAAGTATTAACAACATTCCGTTATGATTCGATGTCATGGCCGACGTCTTGCATCTGCACATAACAGTAGCACAGCAGGAGCGCAAACTTCCTGCACGAGCCCACGCGTAAAATATAAAATTACTCAAATCTAAAAAAATCTAACATTTAAGGGCGTTGAACTGTTCTTGAGGTCTGACATTCATGATCAATTCTTTATAATTTAATATGTTCACTTTCAGTAACTCTGCAGCTCTTACGTCTCAGCTCAGCCATTTTTAAGTCAGTAAAGAAATGAACGACACTCAACTGACCGTTCAGGGAATTAAAAAGGGAAAGTGGATCTTTGTATCCAGACTAAAGATAAACAAGATGCCCTGTACTTGGAAAGGTTTAACTACTCGCTATATCAGAATACTAAAAACGTTTGGAGATTTGCAACTATCTAAAATGTCCGATACTTGATGCTCAATTAGCGAAGTACTTACATCAAACCCAAAACAATTCTGCATATCCTTCTCAGTTTCTATCCTCTTCCTTATAGCCAAGGCATCTTTCCTAGACAGTTTTCTGCTGCGCCTCAGCGTTTCAATGACAACATCGTCGTCATCATCTTCTTCGTCGTCATCTGTAAGATCTGAGAAAGAGATTTAATTAATTTCAAAGAAAGATGGCGACAAACAGGCTGAACAATGCGACTTAACACAAAATGTGTGCTTAGCATTACGCACATTTTCTCTTCATACGAAGCTTCATTTAAGGTGACCGAGTCATTTAATCCCTATACGAGTTTGCGTCCGCCGACTTACAAGGCGATGTCGGCATTCAACGTTTCTCTAGGGGGCTATAATCTCGACATCACTTTTTAATATAAAGCTGGGGACAGACAATGGGCGTTACCAGCCAAAGATACGCGGAGACAGTCTCACCCCAATGCGAAAGGGGCGGAGAACTTGACCACGGGCTTGTAGCATATACTACATGCTAGAAACTCATATTTAAGTATTCTGACAGCTACCACATTTAAACCTTTGCTTCCTCATGCAAAACAAGTATTATTTAAAATTACAAGGACATTTAACATAATTAAGACTTGACAAGAAAATTTCTTAAAAAAAATAAAATTTGTTTCTGCCTAATCTGTAAGACCTGGTAGCATAAGAAACAAATTGATTTTGAATAATAATGATTACTGTTCTGCCTGCTAAGATGCCCTCTTACCACTGTGCAGTGCTACAGCTTGCGCCATACTGTTGTGTGACGTATCGCCAGTCACAACAGCGACTGCTTGCTCACCACCATCGCCATCCTAAAAGCAGAAAACAGACCACACTCTAATAAGTACTCACACATCAGAAGACTTTACATTTCAACATAAAGCTACTAGAAGTGACATAACAGAACAATAACTTTTTCTAGTATAGATCGAAGGTTAGGTTAGGTTTTGTAGTTGCAAGTTTACACCAGAAGCGGATACCTGCACTTATTACAAATTACCAATAATCTGTCGGTGACATCGCACTTTACCTGTAGCTGAATGACTTCTAACACAACGTATTGCTGCCCATCTTGCCCCTCTACGGCCATCATTTCACCATCAGTGTCATCGTCATCATCGTCATCTTCCTCTCCTGCCATTACTTCTACTTGCTGCCCATCAATAATCTAAAAACGACACAGAATCGGCGTTAAAATTAACCCCTCATCCGCGTACCCTCACAGCGATTAAGTATTTGTTAGACAATAAACTTTATTTTCACTGTCATGTAAATTGTGTTCATTCTCAGGACCTTAGGGCTTATTCGTTTTATTACTTATAATTTCTCCTCTTTAGACAGCCTTGTTGTTTTATATAATGCTTTAATTAGGTCAAAGCTTGAGTATGCCTCGGTCGTGTGGAATAATCTTTCACAGACAGATTATAATAAATTAGAAAATATTCAAAGAAAATGCAAATTTCCCTTTAAGAAAATCATAAGAACTCATACATCTCACCGATGATAGGGCCCCTGACTCCAGACAATTTTGCTGTCTGACACTACTCACAGAAGCAAGTTTCGGCTTTCATTTGAAAAATGCCTCTTTATTAAGACTTTCATAGAATCCGTGCTGCACTCCAAAGAACCCAAGGTATAAAGGTCTTAAAATATCACAATATTAATGAATATTACAAATATAATTCCTTCAAAAATTTCTACAGATAATTTAATTAATTTCAGAAATCAAATCAGCTACATTCTCAAACTCACCTGAATCTTTTTCTGACGTCCAAGTTTCAGCGCAAGGGCTTTCTCTTGCGCCGAGGACTCAGGATCATGAATTGCCATGTGCCGTATGAGGTTCCCCTTGTGACGGAATGCTCTCCCACATTCTGGACATTCATGAGTCTTTTCTCTTGGTGGTGGTGGTACATAGTTGGGATTATGGTACAAATTCTGATGTCGTCGCAGCAGCTGCTTCTGGCGGAATGATTGATCGCACTGATCGCACTGATATGGTTTCTGATCGGTATGTATCAACATGTGAGACTCCAGATGTCTCTGAGATATGGAAGCATACGGACATAAGTCACACTTGAAGCACTTTTCTCCTTCATGTGACTTATTATGAATCTGAAAAAGCATAATGGAACATAAAACTCCTAGGAGCAGAAGTGGAACAAGCTAAACTTTTTATGTTATAAAATATGAGGTTTCTTGTTAATTTATTATTATTTGGTGTTCTGTCTGACGACAGGTCCATATGAACAGGATCCTTCCATCCTTTTCTCGGACTGGGACCTGTTCATATACGTTCTTGGCAGATGATCCAGAAGTGGTTTGCCATTGCCTTCTTCTGTGTGTGAATGGAGTAATTGTTGGGATGCCACGGAGGAAAACTCCGTGTTGCCTAGACCACGGCCTTGCCCAACACAAGTTATAAATTCGGGCACCGCCGGGAATCGAACCCGAGACCCCAGGATTACAAGGCCAGCGTTCTAACCGCTAGACCACCGTGGCTCTACTTCTTGTTAATACTGAACGAAAAATGTACGCCAATTTGGCGCGCTTACAAGAAAACTAATTAGCCGCAGTATAAATGTATTTTCATGGATTGTGGTGAAAAAAATGAAAACACACACATAAAACACTCTTTCTTAGCCCAATCAACTCATAAAAAAGGTTGAGAAAAGGCATACGAACTATACCAGATGGAAAATGAAACACCTTTACGACTGCCTGATACTGACAAGTCTTACAAACAAAGCAAGTAACACGATTACTAAGGAGCATTGGATTTCATATACGCTAACTGCAAGAGGAAGACTTTTGCAAAGAAATGGCTAGGATGAAGTTACCGAACCCATCATAAATTTTAGAGACGCAGAGGGCAAAGAGAACAATTGTAATAAGCCAACATCTGTTACATTACTAAAGCCATTCTGAGTTTCTCCATCGAGACACTCTGTCAACAATTATCACGGCTTTGAGAACAGGAATAAGGCGAGACTTTATATGTTTGGATTTCACGGCTTGTTTCATGTTACATGTTCTCAGCAACTGTAATTGTGTACATGAAGACAAACTGTTCCTCTGTGCTCAGCAAACACATGAGAACACAGCCATTTGCTGTCGCCCCGTATAATGATTACAGCTTCTGAAATATTCTCATATAAACACAACATTGGCTTGCGGAAGTAACCTTACCCATTTGGTATGATGTCAAATTATAAATACACGAGACATTTTGTACAGAAGATTTTTCATATGCATTTATAACACAAACGCATGAACTTACCTTATACGTGTATCTGTCTGGGAAAGATTTTCCACATCTCTTGCACTTGAGTGGTTTGTCTGAGGTGTGGAGTTTCTGCACGTGTATTCGAAGGTCAGTCTTGCGCCCGCATGTTGTAGGACACAACTCGCACTGGAATACCGGCTTATCTCCAGCTGCGAGAAATTCAAATCAAGACACATCATCTAAAAATATTAGCATATTATTTTCCTACAACGAAATACACATCTGACAAAGTAACAGCGTATTTAGCGTTAAAGATACACGAATTTAAATATCCTTGCACAAACTCATGGCTGGATTAAATCAGCATTTAAATGAATAGAATTGTAAAACAGTTTACGTTTATTCATTGCAATTTTTAAGCTAGAATTTTATAATAAAATGAAGACTATTAAGGATGAATAAATTTTTTCCTTTACCAAAGTTTCAAAATTGTCAGCCTGACAGCATAGTTTGCACACCTTTACCATTTTTATCACTCACTTTTTAATATTTTAAATATTGGAAAATAAATAAGCGAGAGTGGCAAAAATATTTTAACACACTGTACTATAGCTTCAGAATGACAACATCTGCGGCAAAGAAATTACATGCATGACTGGTCAAGTTTCTGATTTGCTGATTCAAATAGAAGATTTTCTGTTCTTAAAATTCTTTGTCTGGGCACTGATAAATACTCCTAAGAGACTGGTAATCCATACAGGAAAACTTTATTCCTTTGAGTACCAACACGCAGTACTGCGGCAGAACACTAATATCTTTATGAAACGAGGATGATTTTATGAATATGGGTGATGACACAAACGAGAAAATTTAAAAGCACCCACAAAAACTTTGTCTGATTTTGGCAGTCTGTGGGACACCACAGAAAAAAAGAATGGATTATTAGAACGATTTTATATATTCCATCTTCTTTCGCAAATTTCAGTAAGATGTTGGCAAGAAAACAAACCTCTTAAAGCGAATGTTCGAATTACACGAAGCTTTAGAAGCATTTTAGACATGAAAGGTCTTGCTTATTTGAATGTAAAGCATTTTTAATAATACTGCGATGTAGTGGGACAACGCGGTCCCATTCCTACGAGCACAAACACCATAACAGGAAAAATATGTCTCACACGGACCTTAAGAGCCAATCTAGCCTTGAGGTGGCATGTGCAACTTCGAAGTCCGTGCAATAAAGCTTAAATTAAGTAAATAATGCATTTAATTGGTAGAATTTATTTTCCTCTAACATGTATAATATTTGGTACGACCTGTCTAAACTTTCAATCCATCACCGAACTGAGATAAGTTTTATTATTTATTTCATGTTAACATTTTTAACACGCAAGATAAAAAAGTGAAACTTTGGACCGAAGATATTCAACGTAATGCCACTTCTTCAAGATATCAATACGTACCGCTGTGGATGAGTTTGTGTGCCTTCAGACTGTTGGACTGGGTGAAGCGCGCGTGGCAGATGTCACATTCGTACGGCTTTTCACCTGTATGTATGCGAAGGTGGCGTTTCAGCTTAAAAGTGTCTGGGCTTGCATATGTACAGTGCGGACACTGAGGAGAAAAACAAAATTAACATTGTCATTACTTAATACATCTCCCGAGACAGGTGGAGTTTTGTGACCGTCTGCAAACCTGAAACACTTAGGAGCAGGAAATCAGTGCATAATGTGACCAACTCAATATAAAGAGTGACAAATATGTTAGAAGGTTGCCCTCGGTGGACTAGTGGTTGGTGCGCTCGCCAATGGACCCCAAGGTTCGCGTGTTCAAACCTGGCTGAGGTCAATTGATTTTTAAGGGTGATAAAAATCCATAGCACAACTTCCTTCGGAGGGGAAGTACAGCCGGAAATCCCATGTCGTCGATTTACAGCACATAAAAGAACCTTACAAGCACGAATGAGATGTTTCATAAGCAAAATTCAGCAACCATTTCTCGCCCATGTCTCTCCTGATTCTCTACCAGATGGCAGACAAATCGGGATCGAGTAGAAATTGTGCAGAGGCCGTGGGCTTGTCACTCGCTACTCACTGATGCATGCTTCAGGGATAGGAAACCTCCCACTCATGAGATGGAAATACTAGAAGATTTATCACCATATTCTTCTTCTTCATGGGGTCTTAGTCTAGCACACCGACTTGTTAAATATTTCTCATCACGCTCATTTATGTACATAAAGAGCATGGCTTGGCACAGAGTTGTATTGTATTAATAATGTATGGACCAACTACAAAGTAAGATCTACATCTACATACCGTAATGCAAAAACACAAGTTACTAATACTATCTCCATGTCTATGGGAAATTTACAGTGAATGCCAATTACGACAACGCTCCTTAAAGGAGTGTGTGTGTGTGAAAAGGAGAGGTTTAGTACAAAAAGCAAAGATACTTCATAAAGGCAGTATACAAACTATCCAAGAAACAGTAAATGTATCGATATATTTTCTTTTTCTTGAAATAATTAAAATATGATTAAAAAAGACGGCGCAGTGGCCATGCGGTCTGAGGCGCCTGGCCGCTGCGACCGTGGGTTCGAGTCCCACTCAAGGCATGGATGTTTGTCCGCGTCTTTCTGTGTTTGTATTGGTAGAAGCCTTGCAGATAGGGCTGATCACTCATGCAAGGCGTTCTACCAATGTCCAAAAAATATATCAATCATAAAACGTCCAAGAGAGGTAAAAACGCGGACCCTGCAAATGCGAATGAAGAAACAAACAATTAAAGTATGATTCATACACTGCATCAGAACCTGCAAAATTTTATTAAAGAATATTTTCTTGATATCCAGAGTGTCTTATTTCACTGTATACTACAGAGCATACAGAAAAAGGGCAATTTCATACTCTTTGACAAGTGTACCAGACCAGGTTATTAATTTGTGTGCACTTATACTTATTTACTCAACGTTAGTTAATAACACAGATTAAACGCACACCACGGAAAGCAGGTAAAAAAGTGTCTACATATACACAAACACCAATGAATAAACATATGAACCCAAAACAATAACGCCAAAAATACTATTACATTACTCTTTTGTACTTTGTCCATCATCTAAATTATAAAATTACGTTCTAAAATCTGGATTTGGCTTTTGTCATCAAGCAGAAAAGGGGGAAGGACAGAAAACTTGCTGGGACTCCTCATACCTGATGAACCTTTTTATAAATCCAAAAATCTGCTGTGTAAACATAAAAGAGCAAAGTACGACAGAGAAGCAAAAGCACCGATCCAATCTGCAGAATAAAATCCGCCATCTTAAGTAGGTCTGCACTGAACTGACCTGCATTTTACCAACCTTGTCACAAATCAGTGGGATCCAAATGGGAGATTTCTGAGGTGGGTTGACTAAATGGATTTGTGACACGTCATGAGCTGCTTCTTTATACTGTAAATGCAATGCTTCATATCTTGGACTTCCCTGCTTGGCCTAATTCTTATTAACATGTTGCAGAGGATCTGACTGGTTTTCAACTCCGTCTTGATGTCATATAACTCCCCAATATGACTAAATTTATGAAAGATGCCTTTAATATACAACATGTTGACAGTACCTGGGCGTGTCCCATTGGCTAATGGTTGGCTCTTAGATCCTGATATTTTTGACAGAGTCAATGAAATACTGAGGGTACAAATTCTGGGCCAAATCCTGTCTGACGTTCATTACTTCATTGGAACACTCTTCCCATGGTAAATTTTACGGAAGATTTAAACCTGTTTACATATGGAGCTCACTATTAGTTTCGGAAGAAAATGCTATTCATCAGTTTTGGGTAATTCACAGGAGCTGGGGTAGCTCAGTCAGTATAATGACTGACTACGGATGACTGGGGGGTCAATCCCTGACAGGGGTAGAGGAATTTTCTTCTAGCATCTGCGTTGAGACTGGCTCCGAGGCCCACCCAGACCATCTAATGGGTACCGGGGTCCTTTCCCAGGGGTAAAGTGTGGCCAAGACATGACGCTGACCAATCACCCCCATCTAGTGCCGAGGTTAAGAATGAGCGCGAGTTATACCATCTCTCCCCCCCCCCCCCCCCCCCAAGCACTTACATGGCATATAGTGGGTCAGCTTTATTTTACTTTGGGCAATGCATACAGATGTCACAGTTCACTCTGATACGGAGTTAATTGGCATTTTAATTCGGATAAAAGTTTCTGCACTTTTCTTTCAATTTTTAAGCTGCACTTTCAGGGACTCTTTCATAAACTCTGGATTAAAGTTAAGTTATTCTGCTTTTCTACGTAGGTACATTAATTCATAACCAATGTACAATTTCCTCTATCAGCTGGAATGATCCTAATATTCCTATTGTGTTTTAATGATTTCAAAGCATTAGTCTCTACACTTGATATGTCGGAAGTCCCAGGCTTTAGTTTTCCATCCTAGTAACAAAAAGGAGGAAGTCTGGAAGCCACCAATTCAGGTGTACAAGGCTCAACCAGGAGAACCAATAGAAATGTTTTCTGTCATTCCTCCCCCCTTCAATCTGATAAAAAAGGGAGCCGAATTCAGTTTTCAAATTGCTGTAATTTTATCATTTAGGCAATGGACAAAGTCCAAAAGAACAATTTAAGACACCGTTACCAAACAAACTTTGACCAAGAATACCGTAACCACATACGACAAAGAACATGGAAAAGTGGTATGGGCGAAAGGCGCTTTCGACGTTAAGTCTTAAACTTCTGACGTGAGTATTTTCCAAAGATCAGATGTTATAATAACAACAACAACAACAATACAAAGTTCATGAAAAGCTCCACAAGTGTCTGATGCTAAGAAACTAGGAAGTCCTACGGTTTTTATTATTATCAAATGTTCCGTCAAAATATCTAAATCAACATCATTTCTTTATTTTTTCCTATTCAAAATGACAATGGTAAAACGATCATTTAATTACATAATACCAGACGTCAAACATGATTCATTTAAGATCTGTAACAGGCCAAAGGCTATGAAATGTTGGAAGGCAGCTAAAAGTTAATCTCGTGCCAAAGAGTTACAGTGAAACCTCAATGCATCGTTTTTTGGCGGGGGTGGGAAATAAAGACGATGAATACGGGAAAACGATAGTTGCGGGAAAGCATTAAAATTTTTAAAAAAGCTGAATGTTTCTCTTTCAAAGTTACTTCTTTTTACCAAAAAAGTCTTTAATGTACAACTGGTTTGTCGAAACTTTACGTATTGGGCCAAACAGAGCCCTTTCCACGTTCAAAAAGTTTTGCTCGTCACGTTCACTAACATTATGCGCATAAAAGAACGACTTCACTTTTGCCAATGCTTCGGCAAAACTCGGCACAGCTTCGGGCTCGCATTCGTCGTCTTCCTCTTCCTCACCACTCCCACCCCCTTTGCGGACAATAACAGGAAGAATGGAAATACTATTACTGCCGAACTCAACGAAACGTAGCTGTACCACTGAACCACTGGAAACGAGATGAACCAGAAGAATGAAAAGTGCCGCCCGCCTTTCCTTTGTACTTATTATAAAAGCATTTGTGAAGAAATTCACACTGCACATGCCATCTGCCATCGCTGGAACGAAATATGAGTGCACCCTAATTAAACTCATAAAATTTCTGACAATGAGCACCGCCATTCACTCCAACTATCACCCCTCATTCCAAAAGAATCTGTGCTGGTTGGGCGACGTAACAGGTTACTGCTACTGTGTATTCCAAAAACTTTGTGCGTCTTTCGGTATTAATTTATCTCAAAACCCAGCATTTTAAATTCTAAAAACATCGCGTAAATTTCGTTATAATTTCTCAGAAACGATCATTGCGGGAAGATTTTGGGCCAGGACTAGGATTTTTGAACGGTTGATGCGATAAAACGATAGAAGCGGGAAAATGTAACATTATTTTATATGGGATGTATCCGGGACCGAACAAAACGGATGATGCATCCGGGAAAACGATAGATCGGGGAACGATGGATAGAGGTTTCACTGTACAACAAATGTGAGTACTGATCAAGAGTTCACAACGTCCTGAAAGCTGCATTTCCCAAGTGCCTAAACGTCAGACGTATAACTTATTACTGATGATCCCCACACCATTACAAAACTGAAACAGTCCCATTTCTTTCAATCAATAGTTTGACGTCTGGTAGGAAGGAGTTGCTCACCTGGTAAGGCCTCTCGCCAGTATGGCACCTCATATGATTCCTCATTTTGCTGAGTTCCACACTAGCGTAGTCACATATCGTACACTTGTGGGGTTTCTCGTGAGTGTGTTTGTACCGAATGTGTCTTATCAGTTCACCTGCGGAAGATAACACAGACAACTAGGTTGTTTTTCTGGCTCACCTGGTATGGTCTCTCGCCAGTGTGGCAGCGCATGTGACGCTTCAATTTACTCAATTCCACGCTCGCGTAATCACATTCTGTACATTTATGTGGTTTCTCGTGTGTATGTCTGTACCGAACATGTCTTACCAGTTCACCTGCGGAAGATACCAAGGGTAACATTTTACACAGCAATCCCCAGTCAACCCCCGTCACTTGACGCACCACCGAACTGTGAAAGTAACTGGTTACAAGAGCAGCCTGCATTTTGTCCCCTATTACACGCTACTCATTACATATTCCTCGACTCGTCTGGCTAGCTTTAAAAGTTCCAAAGGCAGAACGTTTAATTCCGACTCACTTTAAAGCGCTACGACACAAAAATTAAAGTGAATGTTACACTAGCAGTGCCTGTTACTTTAATGTACGATGATACAGCTAGAAAAATGAGAGAATAATCTCGGGAACACATCCAAAGCAAGTAACTGCATTATTAGCCACTAATATTAATTTGAGGAGTGTCAGGTCTCTGTTCCCATCAAATTTCAACTCTAATTAAAGTACCATTTACAAATTATGTGGTGGTACATCAAATGGAAAGTGACTGCAGTGTGTCGTCTTTCTAAAAATCATCTGAATTTAAAATTTATAATGCTGATATATTCGGTACAACACACATGCAAATTGTGTTCAATAATAAAATACATTTTCAGTCACTGTCAACAACCATTCTTGTGACAGTAATGCACCACAAGAAAGAATCAGTAAAATGTTGGTATGGCGAACATTACGCGATAAAATCTCAAAACATTATCAAATACTGCAGCGTCACTTGGTTTTTTGTGTCCGAATTGAAATACGTTTTCCTCGTCAGTTGCGCGAATTACGTAACGCGTGCTACATGAAACTGCCAGGATCATCAATTGAAACAAAGGTTAATGCACACAAAAAAGTAAACCACAACAAATGAACACAACCAGCAAGAATTTTATATGAAAGAACTTTTACGGAGCTCAGAAATCTGCCAGTTTAGTGACTGGCTGGGTCACCGGGGATCGATTCTCACAGCCGCAGGATTTTTCTCTTCAACATAGCAACTACAGAGACTGACTCTGGAGTCCAAGCAGCCTGAAGGGGTTCTTCCCCTCGGAATAAAGCGGAGGTTCAAAAATTCATGTAAAGGTTTATTTCGGCCCTTAAAATCAATTCATCTGATTATATGGCGATTGGATTTTGCTGGCCCACGAAAGGAACAGGTGGAGGGCTTTGTTTAATTTGGTGGTTCCCTGCACGCTGATTATGATAAAAAAAAACTGCATAATATTTATGTAATTTTATGCCAACAGTTAATAAGAACAAATAAATTTGTTAAATAATAAAAGAGTAATATGCCTTTCTTTAAATAATAATGATGATTATGATGATAAACACGATTATACATGCGAAATTCATGTTTAAAAATCATGAGAACACGTACTCCAGTTTGAAATCAAAATATTTTCCGATCACGTCCCTTGTAATTTCCACGTACATTTACTGATGATGCTGCGGAGCCGATCACATCACAGATATCTCACTGCGCTGCGTAGAATCATGAATTATTTCAATAAATATAAAGATCTGCGTTTGTGAATGAAACGTGAGATCTTCCTATCCTCAGCTTACGCAAGATACATTTACGGTACCAACATTTCAGCAAATACGGCGGCTTGCTTCATTATACCAACATCTCACTGAGTAGAATTTAGTTTACGCAAGAAAACCGACTGATGCATACGTAACAACAGACCAACTCACCTGAAGTGGTGAAAGCACTGTCACAGAATTTACACCGGTGAGGTTTCGTTCCTGTGTGAGTGTTGACGTGATTCTGTAAGGAAGCCAGAGTCTTGAAGCCTCGTTCACATACGCTACACTTGTGAGGCCTTTCTTCAGAATGAGACTTCATATGGCGTGACAACAGGTATCTTAAACAAAATACATTTTTCTAAGTATCAGAATTTCCCCATAATTTAGTAACTGGGAAAAAAAATAAGAAGAGTGGGAGGACGCACGGACAATGCGTCATGCATGAGATGTGATCCTTGATGAAGATTGCTGTCTTCTGGGTTGTTGCGCCGTGTAGTATGGTAGATGTCCACCAACGTTTCAGAGGTCATACCGCCTCCATCATCCTTTATCCCTTTACCTAAGAAACTAATTGCTGCGTCGTCTGTTTACTCGGCATTGTTGTGTTTTATTACTGCCGTCAAAAATCCGCTTTCGTTATTGCGGAAAGAGCTGAGCTGTGAATCGCTTGTAGAAGAAGTGCGTCGTAGATTAAATAATTTTGTGCTGTTAAAAACGTTTTAGAATATCACGAATACTTATCTTATATAAGAATTATTAAGAAATCTGTGATACTCCATTTTAGTTTTGATTAAATTTATAAGTGCCGGTGGACATCGTGGTCTCTTACAATTGAACAAAGTTTGAGGTAAGGGATTCCTATTAATTATTGTTGTTCGTCACGTTAAGCGTTAAGCGCCCGCCTCTCGAAAACCGTAACAGATGGATCCGGACATATTGCGAACGAAATACGCATTACCTCTTGAGCTTTCCAAATCTGTTGTCAGATTTTACATATAACAAATGGTTTAGGTTCTACAAACATTTATTTATACAAATAAAGGCGCATCACACTTCACGCTACTGCTGCGTTTGCGCGTTGCGTCATACTACGTAGAGATAACAAGATGGATGACGCTGAAGCTAAAAGAGTCCGATGATGATAATTTAAATACAAAGACATATTTACGCCAGATTCTCTGGAACCGTGGTTCCACTGTCAATTCTATTTTGGCTGTCCATCACCACTGCAAATATCAGTGATGATTCTAAAGAAAACAATATTAAATACAATAAGCACGAGGACTGTAACGTAGCGTAGGTACAGTTGGGATGATAGCGTTGAAACAAGTGTGAAGCGAATTCATCTGGCTCAGGACAGGGACCAGTGGCAGCTTTCACGAACTTACTAATAAACTTTCGGGTCTGGTAAAAGGTGGAGATTTTTAAGACCAGCTGAACAACTATAAGCTTCTCAAGAAATACTCCACTTCATGGTAGTAATACCATGTTTAGGAAGGAAGATGAGAAGAAATTCTAAACTGAACGCAACATTGTGACTGTCACTGTCTTGGGATAAGTGATCCTTGCGGTAAGAGACGAAAGCAAAACATTTATGGGCATACTTAGCGACCTTAAGCCAAAATTTAATTCAAGTAAATTACGGTCAACACATTCATGATAGAGAAGTTTAATAAAACACGAAATTTTCCAAATTTTACCTTTTTGGACTAGTGTAATTGCAATAATTACACATGTGGGCCTGAGTTACAGTTTGAGATTTCTTGGGCAAAATCTTGATTATTTTGGTCTTATCATCTTCATCTCCAGACTCCTGAAACAACAGAAAACCTCATTTACTCGCTTTCATGCCACATTCGGACATCGGGGCGATCAAATCACATCATTTTACATTCGTTTAAATATTTTAATCTTCCTCCAATAAATCAAACACATCAAATTACATTTATGTGATCTGTCCTGAAGATGATCTTGTAGGGTTGAATCATCATCTAAGTAAAACTTTTGTAAATAAAATATTGTATGACAGAACCTGTAAATTTTTTTCAGCCAGGATAATCAGTCTCTACAGCAAAATTTGAAACACAGGACCCACCAAGTATAAAGCAGGCATAAATGAAAGGATAATATTAAAATTGATTCTAGGAAAATGTAACTGAGAGTTTGGATCAGATTTATCTAGCTCTGGGCTGTTGTGAACATGTAATGACTATTCTTGGTGATTAAGGCACCATAAAAGTAAAGCTGTCCCACTATACGCCATGTAGACGCTTGGGGGGAGTGGAGGTATAGCTCCTCTCTTCCTTGACCTCGGCACTAGATGGGGGTGAGTGGTCAGCGTCACTCCCTCTGGCTGCACTTTACCCCCGGGGGAAATGACCCCAGTACCCATTGGACAGGAGGATGGGTGGGCCCCAGAGCCGGTCTGGACGTAGAGGAAAAAATCCTCTGCCCTCCATCGGGGACTGAACCCCAGTTGCCCAGCCCGTAGCTAGTCACTATGCTGACTGAGCTATTCTGGCTCCTGATTAAGGTACCATATTTAGCCAAATGCCATGCTCCATTGAATAAAAAAGTTCTGTATACGACCAAAAACTGTTATATTATAGTAATGCGGCTTGTTCGACTCCAGAAATCCACACAGGCAGGCACGTTGCCAAGTCCAGTGCTCTGCTGCACCTTGTATATTCCATGCGGTGCACAACTGGTACTTTCACGGAAACATTTTTTTGAAAAACAGCGCACGTGATATTTGGATAAACATATTTCAATATATCATTATGCTAATGAGAAATAATGACACCTTCACTGCAATTAATCATCAAAGGTATATTTGTCAAAGATAAAGTTTGTTCAAAAGAAAAACCCATTAAGTGGCTAATTTTTTTTTTTAAGAATGCAGTCAAACTCGAGCTTTCGTCCTTTTAACCGAGCTAGAGAGATTCATCTCGCATACAGAATCGTTCTATAAAAATATATAAAAACCGTGAATGTTTTAAACGCGAGCGGACGAAAGTGCGACTTACCAAAGCAATGCCTCCTTCTTCACCTTCATCAAAGTCATACACCGTGAGATCCTGGTCATCACCTTTATCATCCTTATCATCTGGCTGCTGAACTATGAGCACGTAACTCACTTCGCCCGGATTTGTGTCAGAGGGAACGATGGTAACGGTCTGATAGGCATCACCAGCGTTTAAAATCATCTGACCCGTCGACTCACCACTAGTATTGCCCTGGTAATGACACAGAAGCACCATACAGGAAAAAGTTAACCTTTGCGCATGCGCGCACACCAAATAAAGCTATTCATGTACAACAAGTTAAACTGTTGGTAAAATAATGCTATAACAGTTAAATAATGTGCAAAGGGTTGATCAATAAGTTTGGTGAATGATCCAAAAGCTCACCATCAATCCTCTTCAAAGTATTTCCCCCCTGCACACACAGACGCACGCATGCTCACAACTTGTTTGAGCACTCCAGCCAACATTTGTTTTTTTTTTTTGGTGTGTCAACCACAGACAGTGTGTCATGCTGGAAGTGACGTCTTATGTTTCATAATTTATAAGCAAAGCACCAATGCCAAACACAGATCCAGAAAATGTTTCTGCAGACCAAATTAAAAAGGTGCAACAAATTACACTCGGAAAATATTCCGGGGAAAACTTCCTTAAACCCAAAAAGACGTACCTATTCCATCACAATGAGCCACATTCAAAATTTCTGGTAATTGGTAGCTAAAAGTAGACAGAATTAGAATTTTTAAAGTGTAGCTGAAAGTGATGAGGACCAAGGAAAAGATTCTATGTGATTTACATAAATCTTCTGTCCTGGCCGAAATGTCACACGCTTTAACTCCTACGCAATGTGAACTACTAAAAAAATTAAATCCACATAAAACTTCGTATCGCACAATATTTAAATAGTAACGTACATCATCAGAAGCATCCATAGATGTTATTGTCTCTTCAACATGACTTCCCTGGGGCTGCATCGCAACGTAAGTTGTTTGCGAGGTTCCATCTGACGCTTCTGATGAAGGATCTGCGACTCCCAACGAAAAAAATGAAAATTAATTGGTCGTTTCCATTCAAATACAAAACATTTTAAAAATTAATTTATAAATCTGAGGTTATCATGGTGATGAAGATGCTGATAGTAGCTTATGGTGCTCTGTAGTCTTGTAGGCGGTTATGAACTTTTTTGGGGGGGGGCATTGGTACCACCTACATGACTGAATGGCATCAAGCCCAGAAGTAAATTCATATCTAAGATTTCTGGACAATCAAAAGATCGTATTAATAAAATGCTCTAACTTGGCACAAATATGAAGGCATGTAAAAAAATAAGGGTAAGTGTATAATAAATGTTTACATTATCGCACAGCGGTTGGACCAATCTATTTCTTTTTACGTAATCACTAATTTATATATCAAATCCAAGTAAATTTTTATTCAATTCACTAATTTATAGCGTATTTGGCCCAACAGAACACATTTACTAATTCCTTCAAAATAAAATGTTTTTTTTTTGCTGGGGCTTCAGCCATTCTTGTAATGATTCTTTCTATGACTAATGCTCATCAATGGCGGTGGTGGTTACGTTTCAGTGCTACAAAACAACTCTTCAAGGTAAAATAATCATCTACTTCACTTTCAGACTTCCATTTATACACAAGCCATAAAAATTGCTTTCAGTTGCTGAACCTCTAATAATTCTCTTCCAAACAAAGTAGGTCGTGACGTAAGCATTCTTACTACTTACCTGATACAACAGTCATTACTGGCTGCTGATCAGTGCTTGCTTGGTAGTAATAGTGACCAGACTGATCAACAAAATATGTTCCTTCTTCGGCAGGTTCTTCAGCAGCCACAACTTGCTGAACTTCTGCAAAAAAAATCAAGATTTGCTTCGAATATGATAATGTACACTGAATATTCACGACCTGTAGGAAATAGCACCTAAAAGAATAAAATATTTTTTTTCGTTTTAGACAATTTTTATTAATTTATCTTTCCCCACCTACCCCTTCCACGTCCTCCTCATCATATCCACCTGCACTTATGTCCCATAATCCACCTTATAATGACTGTTTCCTTTACCCCCCCCTGCATGTCCATTCCCTCCTTCTGGTCAGGCTGTGGTATGCACCCCTCTCCTACTGGCTCCTGGGCCCTTGCCCGAACCCCACTAGTCTGTTCCAACGTTCTGCCTCGACTGACTGGTTCCTACGTCTCAAATCGATTCCACACATGGCTTGCTTACTCACCTCCTGATGATGGAGGCATCAAAGACCTCTAAACTTCTACCAGACCACACAGAACTACAACCCAGAAGACTGGTATCTCACTGCTGTGAGAACCCCCAAGTCCTATATAATTCAAGAAGCGTATAGTAATACGAGTAAACAGCTACATCAAGTTAAATATAAATGATTCTTAAAATAAGAACAGCGTGCATGAGTCTAGTTATTTTCAAGGACACGAGATAAATGTAGCAAGTATGGAAAAATAAATACATTAACTACGCTGATAAGTGCAGAAACCTTCGCACTTCAATAATAAAATCCACAGATGTAAATCAAAAGTAGTAAAAGGAACAAAGATGCGGTAAAAGTCAGAATGAGACAATTGCTGTCATACCGAAAAGAGCAAAAGTAACTGCAACTGAAGAATTAATCACCTGTCACATGTTGTACTATTTGATCTCCACCTTGAATCTCCTTATTAAATGTTTCCAGATAATTCTGAATATCTGTAATTGTTTCACTCGCATCCTGACCCTCCATCTTAATCTGCACAGCAGAAAGCCCACCTGAACTGCTGGCTGCGGGATAAAAAAAAGAAAAGAAAGACAAATATCTATAACACTTGTGCAAAAACACAAATTCAGTTTCAACAGCTGCTACATTAAAATCACAATGCAGTTGCGTAATTCTAAGTGCGTTAAAATTCCAACTTATGTTGTAAAAGATATTCATAATATTTTACCAGGCTTCTTTTCCTTGTCATCACTCATGCTTCAGCATCCAAATGCTCCTGAAAATTAATTTAACAGTTAGACATGCAATCAGTAGAAAACTACCATAGCAATCGTTCCCTCTTTCCCAACATACCGGGACTGCTTGATCTGAACTCACGGACTTTAAGATATGTCAAAACTTCTTCCCCATTTACATTTATGTGAAGCTCAACTGATAACCACTAACCTACTGCAGTCTTGCACAATAAAACTATAAAATGATAAAATAATATAAATATAGTAAATAAAAATTCGCAAATAAATACACAATTAATAAACATTAACAACGGTCATAACAAAAGCATGTTTTTCATATAGCTGGATGCTACAACAAACACAAAGTGTCTTGCATAGCAGGCACACAAAACCTGTCACAACAAGGAACATGTACCTTGAATTTGGAGCATATCTGCACTGCATTGCGTTCACACGAAGAGTGATTTTGGTGCGTAAAATTTGATATTAGTCTCCTTGCCTGTGCAAAGTGTCATAGTAATATTTCCGAGAAAGCGGCACTGATAATATTTCGGTCAAGACAATTTGGTGCTCAGAAATCATCTTAGAACCCATTCTGAACAGATCGGATAAAAGAGTGACCATAAGAATTGAGCTTGTGCTGACTTAGAACTTAGAATATGACATTCTTGTGATCAGCAATCACCATTTCCTTTCATACAATTTTCTTCTTAGTTCATCTAAGTCAGAGATGGGATGTACAGACATTCAAAATGCCAGTAATTTTACTCAGGCACAGAGCTTATCTCTTACCTGAATTGATGGAGTATACTGATGAGCAGATATATTTTCGCACAACACATACATATTTCATAAATCTTTCTGCTGCAGATAAACAAACTGTTCAGCAAATGCAGAATGCAATTAAAAAGAATTAGATACCCAGTACTCACAAAAGGATTTCGGTTTCTTCCTATTTGTATCCACTCTATTTCACAGATACGAAATGCAGCATAATAATATGTGAAAATTAAAAATATAAAAATTTCCTCGAATGTATTAACGGAAAACAACATTTTCAAACCGTTTATTAGATAAAGACTGAACAATGACTGGTTAAACACTGATATGGTGTGTACATGGACAATATATTGTGGGGCATGGCCATTAGTTGTTGAGATGTGTGTGAGTTCTTTGTACATATTATGTTTTTTTAAAGATACCCAAAATGGGCCAGGTGTTGTGCACACTGCTGAATAAAATCTTCCATGATGTACACTAACTTAATGTTTTCCAAAGACTCAACAATAAAGGTTGACCAGAATGCTAATCATTTACATACCTGGCACTTGACAAAAATGTTTTATTAAACAAAATATTGTCAAGTAATGAGGCACAGGAAAATCAGAAAATTCACACTCAAAGTTATTTTTGCTGGCTAAGTAGGAACGATTACGTCAGGTAACGTTAAACAAGCACATAATATGCTTGTTGGACATTTGTACAAATTACACTACCTACCATCAACTATGACAAGTCACAACCTGCAGTGCTACACACACAGTAATTAATATATTAATATATGCGAGTTCTGGATTCTTTGGACTATTTTTAACTCATTTATAATTACTATTATTATTATTATTGTGCTCTGCATGACTTTTTAGTCACTTAAATCCAGGAAGGTAAGATGGACAGGGAATGTAGCAGATGAACAATTAATCAAAAATTTTAGTCTGAAACCCTGAATGCACTTGAGAGACACGGGCATAGATGGGTGGATAATACTAAAATTAACCTCAACAAATAAGAGTACAATGGGATGGCTGGATTAGACTGATTCAGGCAATGCAGCAATGAAACTTTGAGTTCCATAAAAGTAAGGATTTCTTGACCAAATGAGCATCTATCAGCTAATCAAGGAAGACCACACTCCACAAAATAAGTTTTGATTTCACAGCATTAACTAATAAAACACAAGTAAAATTTAATATATTGAGTGTGGTCTTATGGGCTGTGACACTATGTAATCTTGTAAGTGGTTACCAATATTCCTATCAAATATTGGTAACTACTTAGAAGACAAGACTGTATTGAAACTCAGCAGACCACAATCAACACTGTCACTGCTATGAGAACCTTAAATTTCAGACATGACAAATACACAAATTTTGTATGTATTTTATATGCTACATCTGAAGTATAAATCTATAGTTGTATAAATTATCACGAGATGTATACCACTAATTTTTGTAATTATTAACTTATAAATTTATGTTGTCATTTGTAAGGAATACCTTAACAAAAAAACCAAGCAGCTCCCAGAACGTCTTGCTACTTTGGCCACACACATAACTACCAGTAAATTTTCCTTCCCTCAGGAACCTTGATTTGAGGCTTACTGTATTTATCTCAAATGCAATTAGCTCCCCAGACCATAACCAAGAAGACTGATTTCTTTTACTAATGTAACCAATCAGGTTCAGGGAATGTGATAACACTGGAAAATATCCTGTCTTCATACTTTTATAATTTCATGCCGTCAATAATACCAATACAGGCTAGTGGCTGCGAGAAACATTGATGCGGATACAACATTACTAAGACCTAATAAAACAGAAACTATATATGATATAGCCACATCCCCACTTTAAACATGTTTTATATTATTACACATAATGGGAACGAACAATTTGGAAGGGAGAACGTGTGTTTTCCATGAGTAAATATGGAAATACAAAATAATACTATAGCAGCATAAAATCTATATTCAGCTGTCTAAACAAATAACAAACCACTGTAGCTAAGAATGCAAAATTTGGAACAGATATAAATCATAAATTCCCTACAAATCCGTATAAAAAAGTGAAAACATGGCAAAGATGCAGCACTTTGCTTTTGCCTAGCAGCTCTGAGTTATGGAAGTCTATATTAATGAACATCATACATATAAATAGAGGTATAAAACATAAAATTATAACAATTCATCCATTGTGTTTATTCATTGTTCTTACAGATTAAATTATGATCCAATATCTTGCGTTACAAATGCAATTTTCTGTTGATCTGGACTGTATATTCTCAAAGCCTGGGTGGTATAGCATATGCTTCTTATTTTAGTAAACACATTTCTGAAAGGACTGACTGTATAATGAA
Source organism: Zootermopsis nevadensis (assembly GCF_977971745.1). Taxonomy (NCBI): domain Eukaryota; kingdom Metazoa; phylum Arthropoda; class Insecta; order Blattodea; family Termopsidae; genus Zootermopsis; species Zootermopsis nevadensis. The sequence continues at coordinate 18,086,218 of NW_028259143.1, forward strand.
CCAAACATTTGTGCGCCCAAGGAGATTTTACAAGTGCAATGTTTTCCAAAAGCCAATGCAAAACACTGTTGCGATTAACTATGCGAGAACACTAATCGTGACGATAAAATATAATACTTTTAATTTATGAGCTGCAAATACCTAAAATATAGTGCACATTCAAACTAACCTATTTAGCTAATATCCTACGTGGAACAGCAACATTACCCATTTTGCGATACTGTTACATGCAAACCACTATACATGCTAATTCATACAAAAAACATAACTTTTCACTGTACTTACCCTATTCACTTCACAAAATAACTCATGGGTCCAGTGACCCATTCAAATTCACACACTACATGTTACACAATTTATTCTAGACCGCCATTTTGTAAGAAAACAGGGATATATTGTGATATGATGAAAAATTTACTTTCAGTGTTAGTAATCATTGATAAGCAAAGCATGCTGAACGTAATCATATGATTACTTCTTAAAGCCACATTCAAATATGGGGGGCATAAAAGCGCCCTCATGTGAAAGATTTAGGTAACGACATTATGTTTTCGCAAGTTACAACGCCATGATTATCCTTCCACTTCAATGTAACAGAGTCCAAAATGCATGTGAAAGGTCACAAGGAAATCTTAGACAATGCACCAATTTAGCCATAATTTCAAGTTGTCTTAACGATACGCAATCTATCGGGACAATTTCAACTCTGTTTCTTACTTACAATTTTGGTATACAGGGGGCATTAACGGCAAAAATTGCTCAAAATTGGCACGGCTGGCGCTGTCATCAACATGGAGTCCACGAAAAAGACGGGTAAGCGTGCCTTGTAAAATGTCGCAAATATTACCTTCAGTTACCGTCTTTGTGCACTGTAATGGTGATAAATAAGGAAATACATTTACACCGTAGATTATTTAACAAATACATACAATTTAAGTTCACAGTTTTACTAATATAAAAGACAACATACCTTGTAACTCTAAATTTGACGAGTGAGGGCGTTGTTTGTGAAAGAGACAATATGGCGATCGAAGTTGGGTTTCGAAAGCACGCATGCGCAATGAAGGTATTGATGTAAAGGAAAGAAGGGTCCGGCTGCGTTCAATAAGGGGGAACGCGAAGCAGTGCGTAACAGGTCGACCAGGCGGGCCAACTTATTTGTTTGAACAATGTAGAATATTTTCATTCCCGTGATTAACGTGTTTACAAAACGATGGCGTTCTTCGTTTATATAATGCGTAATTTTGCTTTCCATCAGCGTGTAAAGATAATTATATTACATTTCATGGATTTAGGAATGCCTACACAGCTCTTAAAAGAAAACAGAATTAACATTAAGGCATTTTAATAAATTAGGAATACAATATTATTTATTACTACATACACAATTCAGTAATTTCCATTCAAAGTAGGCCTATATGGGAAGTGTTTAACAAACAAAACTTAATAAAATTCTGAATCTTATAATTTAAATCTTTTGAGCTATTGCATATGCCGATCTCTACTTGTATACATAATGCAGGAATACTATGTGCTAGACTTAATATTAAAAATTCAGTTATTCACAGAGCCCACATGTAGCATTATGTATTCAAGTGGGTCACATTTAAATGCCTTTAATTTCTATATAGCAGTAAATATTCAACTTTTTCAGACATGATCACACAGTTTAAACCTTAATCAACATTATTAATAAAGAGTACTGAAGCCATAAATTGAAGATTCAGCAGTTCTATACTGCCTCATAAAAAAACTGGTTTTGGTAGTTTCTGGGGACTTGTAAGTGATGCATATTGTGGTTTATGAAATGCAACTTCCTCAGTCAATTCTATTATTTGTGCATTCTTAATACATGGCTGTTCCAAGGTCTTTACACTTTGCAGTCACACCACCAGTACATTTTCCACTGTGAGACATGAAAAGAGTTAAACCCCGTATCTGGTCCTCTATATGCTTTAGTTACCATTACAGCAGTTCCTTTGATTTATCAAGGCAAAATTACAAATTCTATAAATTCAGTGTTTGAACTGAAGTAAACTACAGTATTTACATTTGATTCTTTAGAAATGTAATGCACATATTAATAAATTGCTCAGATTACAAATTCAGGATTTAATCTTGTTAACACGGTTAATATTGTACAACACTAGAATAAATTTCATGGCATTTTTACTGAATGCGTAAATGGGAAATGCATTTATTTAGAGTACAGGTTATTTGGAATAAGTACTTTGTTAGATGTTTGGTCTTCCTGTAAAATACTGTACTTTCCTTTATAATTCTGGTAGAGCTACTTTTCCCATTCCCAGAAATGCATCCAGGCCAATTCTATTTGCGTTACTTTTGATTTCAGTTAATAGTCCCATGCAACTCGGTACACACACACAACAACACTTGTCATTCTGTCAAGTTGCAATTTGTGAAGCAATGCATGGAGTAACTCATGATACTTCCTAACACAATTCAATATAAACATAAAACACATCTGAATATAACACAATTTGAATTACAAATCAATTTATCTGTCATCACAGAAATAGAAGAACATGTACATTGCAAGATACAAATTCATATTAGCATATAAAAATAGTGATAGTAGCAAACATTTATATTTTTATTGCAGAAAAAGTATACTGATACTCTGAAAACAGTTTACTAAACCTTAACAATTTAATTTGCTAACAAAAGACTTCATTATCAGGTGATGTGTTTGCAGTGTTGGCAATGTGTGAGCCTTATTTGCTTTAATACTAATGCAACCAGTTTGAGGTGAATCTTCATGATTTTATAAATTCTGGAGGCCAATGCAGAGAACTGCCATCGTCAGTAAATGCATAATTCACTATACATTACACTTCTGTACAAAGAGTTTAAGCAAAAAACACATTATGTTTATATATTTGAAGTGTGAAGTGTTTCTTCTGGAAAGCATGCATGCCCCCTGAAATCTTGTGATTCTTGACTGAAAATGTATATTAGGGCTACACCAACAATTAATGTTACTACGACCGTCAGCCACTGTAATTTTCGCGTTTGCCGTATCTCCAAGTGAATTCTAGACTGACACTCTGTCAAGTGTGTCACCTGTATAAACATAAACATGATAAACACTATTTAGCCTTTACAAATTATGCGAGATGAAATGTGAAAGCAACATCATCCTGAAAAAGTTTTTCTACAACATTGTCTCCAATCCTGTACAGCTAAAAGATTCGCTTACAGACACTGGCAAGATGTCTTTTTAAATGAAAGTACGGGATTGCAAAAATCTCAGATCATTTCATCTGAGAGGTACTCACTGGTAAATGCATTTAAAACAAGAATTCTAAATTTGTTCTAGGTTATGATGCCACGTACTCATAGTTAGAAACCAGCGTTTCTCTTAAACGACGGTATCTACCTCCAAGTCTACATCACATCACAACTCAGAAGAACACTGTCATTTTCAAGGCCACGAGAACCTGAAATCTCACAATAATTCTCAATTATCGGTTTAGTTTTCTTTAACGCGTGATTTCAAATCTCTTCTGTACGTATTGGACAAACAGGAACCGTACTTGGTCACGGTTACAACCATAAAGGATTACCTTATCCATAATAGAAACTGAAGCTTTTATAAATAGGATTCAGCCCATACCTCACAGAAAACACAACTTCACCATTATGCAGATCAACACTGATTAAGAGAGTAAGCCGTGTTTAAAGTACAATATGAACAGTTGCTGACTGTTGGGCTACATAGTTACCATGGGCTTTAAAGGGTTAATTGAAAGATCATTCGGACCATGACAGATAGAATTCTACATGAATTTAATCTCTAACAGCAAGTAAACTAAAACATTTATCAGAAGAGGGATGCCGCTTCAAGTCTTAGCTGTACAGTGGTGTATCAAAATTAAGCATTTATATAGCGTGATACCTGGAGAATGGTTATTCACAGCGAAAAAGTATACAAATTGGTAAAAACAGATCAGACAGCAGTGAAAATGCACAATAACTTTACAGTGCGTAGTAAAAACCATAAATAGATGTAAATTGACTACAATCCTATATGTCAGCTCATCTTGGCAATAAAATATGTATAAAAGCCTTACTGGAGGATGGCTGAGAAGAGATTATGTAGGCTCTGAAAATGAATGCAGCATGTTGACTCCTCCTGAGGGTTTTAGGTTCACTAGTCATTCAGCACATCAGAAATAAGAAACAGTTCTACTTACAGCTGAGATCAGTTGTGCTACCTGGCTATCAGCATCTAGACAGCTGGTAGATCCAAAGGCAGTGCCATTCTTTACAGCACTCGGAGCACTAAGACTGCATCTTAAACGACGCTGTTCTACAGCTTTCCCCGATGTTTGCTGCAAAATAAAATAAACGTCACTCAGTAAATTTCATTATCTTACTTTCATCATTTACTTAAGTGGAAATGAAGCTATCGTCTAAATATGACTGTTGGGAACTGTATTAACCTTATAAGGGATGAAGATGGCCGTCTTTTGGGTGGTTGTACTGTATAGTATGGTAGAATCGCTAAGATGATGGCGGCAGCAAGGACCTCTGAATGTTGGTAAACTTGTACCAGACTATATGGCGCAGAAGATAGCCATCTTCAAACGCACTGCTGTGAAAACCTCAAATCCTCCTTATAACTGATTCTACGAGGCAAAATCCTTATTGACAATCTGATATGATAAAAAGTGTGATGTAAGAAGTACAGCCTACAAAGAGAAATTCATCCTTGTGGATGTTCTTTATGCATAGTCAATGTAATAATGTTAACACGGCAATTCGTGAGTTGTAACAACAGTGATTTCATTATACTTCATATAATTAATACCCCTGATTGCTTCATGCAATCCCTTAAATGTACGTTTGCCACTGTGGCAGAGTCATAACTTCACGAAATCAGTCTTGTAATTTTCAATAGAGCACAAAATTACACTTAGCAATATGGCTTAGTCACTATTCGTATTCTGAGTAAATTGCATCTAGCTGGCAACACTGTACTATTGCTGGTCATCGAATGGAAAGTGCTGATACAGCTGTCTGGGCATGTTTATGCTTTTTTTGGTATCTAATGAATGAACAATGCAAGGGGAAGTGACTCTGAACGCGAACGACTTGAATGGTCATCGGCAATATAGAATCGGCCAGCTTCCTGGGAGATCCCAAGTAAGTATTCTACGTCTCACTCAGATGTACAAATTGCCCATGATACAGGCAGGTGTGAAAATCTCCAATAGCCCCAACCACTGACGACACATTAAAAAGTCCCCATAATTTGTAAGATTTGAGGTTTTCACAGCGGTGAGTACGAAGATTTCTGTCTTCTAGGTTGTTGCGCTGTGTAGTCTGGTCGATGTTAACCAACGTTTCAGAGGTCATACTGTCTCCGTCATCAGGGCGATATAATTTACAGATATCTTCAATTATGAACTAAGAAATGCCAAGGAAAACCCATGGGGGGCAATCCTGGTTTGTGTTCACAGGGCATTGGTCATCTAACCCTTTAGAGGGCAGAGGCCCCGTGGTTTCCAATCCAGTGAGAGAAATGCCCTGAGGGGTCAAAGGTGCAGGGAGCAAGCCAAGTCGGCTAGGCTCCAGAGTGAAGCAAGATGAAGGGGTCAAAAGCCTGGGGTGGAAGTCCCAGGGGGGGTAGAAGAACCTCTGAAGTGCAACACCCTGAGCCTGTCTGGTGTTGTGGGGAACTCCTGGGGTTGTCTTGTTCCTAGGCTGAAAAATGCAAGACAGAGAGAGGCATGGACATGCCCGAAAGGCGTTCTTCGCACACATTGCAGCATGAAGACCTAAAAAGTAAAATCTTACAATGAAAATTAAAATGTAAATGACGTAATCTATACTATAATCTGAAGACTGAAACCAAAGCTCATTCTGTTATGATATTATCAATCACTTTTGATATTTTTGTCATAACTACTGTGATATCATACATCTTTTTTTTTTTTACCAAATGCCTTTGCACTAATTAAACTCAGATATACGTAACCTAGAATTGACAAAGTTTTCAAATATGAAACCTCCTACCTTCCAGAGCTCTGAGAGTTCCTGTGGTGTCATGTCTGCCGAGTCAACAGGCAAGTTCATAACAAGGAACTTGTCTCTTGAGAGCCCAGGGAACTGAAAGTCTGGCTGGAGCACCACATTAACGGTGACGGACGCTGCTGGGACCAACGTTCCGGTGCTAGGACGTACTCTGAACTTTTCTGGAGAAGTGGTTTTGATCTGGAATTTTTAATACTAGCTGTCAGTCACTAATGAAAGAAGTTAAACATCCAACTGCCTTCAGGAACAATCAAATCTTTGATTCAAGTTCAGGAAGTTTCAAACTACAGACAGTAAATCTGCGAGGCATTTTGGCAGCTCGACTGCCATCCTGCCTTTTACTTTACCTGTAGGATATTTTACTGTGTTAAGTGGGTAATTTGTCAGAATGGCATGGTGTGTCCTCAGGTTGCAGATAGAGAAGGCCTCCAGAGGGGATATAATGACCAAGGAGTTGTGGACATTCAACAAGGAACGGTCCTCTAGCTTGCACTATGGGTGTAGGACTAAGAACTCACCATAAAAAGCAACAAGTTATGAAATGTTACACAGGGCCCCAGACATGGACAGATTTTTTGAAATGATCTAAGCAAATGAATATGGACAACAGATTCAAACGCAGAATGTCAGGAGTCTCTATAGGCCAGGACAAGAGAATTAGCAAGACGCTAGTTACATATAAGGAGGTCAGATGGAACAATCGTAGCACTCGGCCAGCAGGTGGTTGTGCTTCATATATGGAAATGTGTATTTTCACTTAGGGACAGGTTTTTCATACAAAAATGGACCACATAAGCACTTAATTTACTGGGTGAAATTTCGTAATTTCTATAGCTTATAGCTGAGATGATTATTACCAGTCAAAAACTTCACATGAACATGTATCTGATTCTTAACAATTATGGAGCTATGGACGTTTGGCATTGAAAAATAAAAACGAAGAAGCATTTGGTAAATGTTATAAATAAATTTACAATAACTGCTGGAAATGGCCACCCTCAACTCAAGATCTGTGAATCATGTGCATAGCTTGCAATAATTTATTATGACCATCCATCATGTGGGCCGCAGCATCCACAATGCAATGAAGTGACGTGTCTCATGTTTAAAACTTTTTTATCAATGCAGTAGTCAACTGTCATTGAGCCAATTACAAATTAGTCATTTGTATGATCACCCACTTTGAGGTGTTAAGTATGGACACGCGCCTTCTTCGTTAGTTTAAAGTTTAGATGCAAAAGTGTTAATGCTGACAGTTTCAAATATCCAGTTCAGTAGACGATAAATATCGTAAAAGTTCTGACGGTCACAAGTATGAAGATGGCTGTCTTCTCAGTTGTGCTCATTTCTGAGGTGCTTGCTGCCTCCATGATCAGGGTGATGGCAACAACCCATAAGACACTCATCTTCATGCTTACCACCACCAGAAACCAAAATCTCACCAAGAATACCTTCATAAAACATTACCTCTTTTGCACACACGAATTTTGTCAGCGAGTATTTATCTTACCTTAATTCACGGGAATTCTCACCTTATAAGCGATTATCTTGTTACCATTATTAGTCAACGTAACACTCCCCATTAACTCATCATCTTTATTGGTAAAGTAGATGACATCAGGGGGATGGATGGACAGAGATGAATCTGGACAAAAAGACAAACTGTGCAATACAACGAAATGCTAGTGCATTCTTGTCTTCAGGGTTTTGGCCACACATTAATTAAGTTTAGTACTATGCATTAAGTTTAGTACTAGAACCATAACAGGAAAAGATGTGAAACGAACATTAACCTTATCGTACGGGAACTGGGGATTTAAACTCCTGTAAAATGGGACTGCCAGCTGGATTATCAACTCTTGGTATTAATGGTACTACAACAGTCAGCTCGACTACACGCAAGCCACGAGGCACTGCTGATACGTTTAATGATGAAGTGTACCTACTTGGTAAAGATGCGCCATCAACTCTGATTCCTGTATCACCAAAACCAGCAGGATACGAGTCTACTGATGGCGAACCATCAGCAAAGTGAACCTGCAGGCATTAATAAACAGAATAAAAACATCTCCTTGATGACGGAGGCAGCAAGGATCTCTGAAACGTTGGTAAACTTCTACAATTACAACCGTATATAAAGTGTGTTAAGTCCAGTGCTGAAGTCAGTGGGGTGCAGAGATACCACCATACATCTTCGTACTTCTAAAACAATCGTAACGTTCCTGCTGCCACCATCGGTAAGGTCCTTTAGTCTCAGTGGTCATAGGTCATGAGTCTAGAAGTGGGTAGAGTGGAGTCTGAACCGCGAAGGGTCGTAGCCTGTTTCATCAGGGCTGTAATGGTGACCAATTAGCTTTCCATATGGTGGAAGCGCCTCACACTGGGCACTGCCAGAATTACTTTCCTTGGCTTCTATACCAGTTTATTCTACTAAGTACACGCACTACAATTGTGGAAGCTATCATACGTAAACTATATCTAACAACTGATCACTGAGCTCTTCCAAATTTTAAACGGGGAGCCAGTTCTTCGTTGTGCTTATCTCCTTGGAGCCTGGCTTTAAAATGACAATTGCTCGGGTACCTACATGTGGATTATCGCGCCGGCATCTGCAGTTACGAAGCAGAAGCAAAACTGTTTGCACTGCTGATACTACGATCTTTCGTGCGCAAATGACCAGTTGTTTCACTTTATCTTTGTTACACAATCAATTTCCTTTGAGAAAACTTAAAACCATCTCAAGAACCTCTCAAAATTCTGCTACCTTGGGAGGAGGAAAACAAAATTTATTCTCTTATATATTTTTTTTATTTGTGGATGGGCCAAATTCAATTGAATCATCAACCGGCACAAAGATTCAGCAGGCCAACTCAAAAAACTTTTTAATAATCATTGGACAACAATTTAACAGCAAGATAAACTAAATGAATTTTGTTGATTGATGATTATATGTAATTGTCCTGGATGTTCTATATCGTAGGCCATATGTAAGTTATGACCAATGACAAATCAAGGACTGAAATTTGCAAGTGAAGGTTCTGTTTAACATTGTGGTGATTCAAAAACAAAATAGCAACAGTTAATTGAAACAAGGGGGCAGGGGGAAGGACTCAGCACAAACTAATCTCTAATTGCCCTGATATTGGACGCAATATGTTCCTCTGAAACACGGGTACACAGCTGAAATATAAAACTTAAAAGAGTTTTGCATGGATGTGAAACTTGGCCTCTTACATTAAGGGAAAAATACAGACTGAATATTTGAGTCCCATAAAACACACGAATTTTTGACTATTTGGGCTGCTATCAGCTTCTCATGAAGTACAGTACTGTGCTGCATGGAACGAGTTAAAGACCTATATATGGTTTCTAGGAACTTCCCACCATGAAAGCAATTCTTCATACCATAAGGATAAAGACAAGTTAAGCCAAGTGCACATGGCGTAACGGTTCACCAATTTTGACCTTTGCACCTGTATGCGGATTCCTCACAGCTTCATCTACACGCAGAACGACATGTTGGTATTCACGTAAAGTGTCTTTTGTTATTCAACTTTAACATGAACTGGAATGTGTCATAAAATCTTCTTCTTCTTCTTCTTGTAGCGTTATAACCCTATGTGGGTCTTAGCTTGTTCGACGAGTTTTTTCCATTCCGTCCTATCATTCACAATTCTTCTCCATCCCCTCACTCCCATCCTCCTCCACGCCATCTACCCATCGTTTCCGTGGTCTCCCTCTCATTCTTATTCCCATCGGTCTCCATTCCGTCACTGTTCTAGTTACCCTCTTTCCTTCCATTCTTGCAACGTGGCCAAGCCAGGCTAACCTTTTGCTTTTCATCAGCCTCACGATATCTGCTCCCTGTATGATACAATCTAGTTCGTGATTCATCCTAATTCTCCAGGAGCCATCACTATTCTGTGTTGGACCACAGATTTTCCGTAATATTTTATTAAAATGCGCAAAAATTTGTTCAGTAGTTCTAAAATTGCTCGTTACACGTGGACAGACAAGCACGGCAAAACAAATAGTAAATTTCTTGCAACGTACTCGTGAGTGCTCCTAAAAAGACATGGGAAGGTCAAAATCAGATGACGAACGTGCTGCAACTATTACCTTGCTATTTTCTAATGTTGCACATTTTTTTATACCTTTTTCTTGCTGTCATCAAATCTATCATAGAGTACAGATGATCGCTGCTCAGGAACAAATGTAAATGTGTAATCATCGAAACCTCCCCAGCACTTCAGAGCTTGGTCAGGTTCAACATACTCTTTCAGATTTGTTTTATTTATAAACTTTATTTTTTGAACTGCCTTTGCTGGTAGCCAGGATTTTATTATTTTGAAGGCCGCTAAAACAGAAAGGACACAACGTCAAAATGACATCCCTATATATATAAAACAGGATGTTTTTTATGCACAGCACATACTACTTACCATTTAAAATCCATGGCATTTCGAATACCAGAACGTAATTAAGGAAATCAGGATAATACATATTAAACAAGCCAATTAGGTACTTGATAAATTCCATATCCATATTTGACATCCCAGTATCTGCCATGTCAAAGAAGATGCTGATCTGATTACCATTACCCAGCCTGAAAAATCAAATTTGTGACACAGAATTTGTTCCAAAATGGTGGGTCACTGCCATGAAGACAGCAATTTCACTAATCCACTTAATGTCTAAGAAATCCATAAACCCAAATGAAAAAAGAAGAACGTTACGAATAACCGTTGCGGTAAACACAGAGATGGCAAACTCTATGATGAGAGTGGGCATTATGTGGCAGGAGGAAGCAGAGCCGGAAAAAGAAATAATTATAGGAATGGTACGGATAACGCGTAAAAATGGCAAAAAGGGAAGACAACAGAAAGGAAAGTCTGAGAGCTCTGCTGGTCCACCTGTCAGGACAAGAACCGACCTCAGTCCATGATGTACATCTTTATTCACATTAGGGATTTTCCTTTTAAGTAACAGTTGTAATAACAGTTTTACTTCCTTCAACTTGTAAGAGTAATTTCCTTTAAGCAACCCATGACATCAAGTGATTCTGGAAAATACATGACACCTATAAAACAGGTTTATTACGAAGACTGCTGTCTTCTGGCCACCGCATCAAACTCCAGGACACCTCTATCCTGTCAACAAAATCTGGATAAGTGGATCGGATGATCAGGGAGGCCATCAAAATTGAATTACGTCCCAACAACTTCAACAGGGAGGATGGACTTCGCCCGAGCCAGTCACGGAAGCCCCTCATTCACTCTCTCCGAGGGCTCCATAAGCATCCCAGAGAGCATTGATTGTCCCACCCGGGCCACTAACCACTACTCGGCCCTTTTCAGGGCACATCCAGCCCCAGCCATTGCTCCCTTCCACTCTCCTGCTTCCTCCCACATCTTGACCGCCCAACTCCCGTGTGTTCGGTGTCCCACCTGACGAACTCCCTAAGGCCCTCAAATGGGCTGTTCCTCAGACCTCACTATCTTTCTTTCCTTCTCTCTATCTCTCTAGCACGCGCTATGACACGCCGACACACTACTATTGGTTCCCACGCCCTCGCCTGATTCTGACACCAGTCCCCGCTGGTTAGGATTAGGCTACTCCTTTTACTGTCCAGTCCCTACAACTCTGGCGCTTTCCGCTCGCATGGCTCATTCATCACCCTGATGATGGAGGTAGCATGGACCTCTGAAACGCTGTTGGACATCTACCAGACTACACGGCACAAGAACCCAGAAGACAGCAATCTTCAGACTCACCGCTGTGAAAACCTCAAATCCTACACAGGTTTATTACCTCTCAAGCCGTTCAAACCAATACACAACACATCTCTTCAAGTCTTCCATATCTCGCTGCCCTTTCACATGTTTTTTAGATTTAAATATAAGGAGAATCTTTCCATCTTTATCTTTGTTATGAGCAAACAAGCTGCCATCTTGAAGATAATCTAACCTCACATTATTTTCATTGATTTCTGAAATTGAAAATTTCATAATTAGCAACATTTACATAACAATCACATCAAAACAAGGATAATTATCACAATTTCCGAACAACTGTGACCAGATATGCGCAGTTCACATTTTGCCGAGTGGCCCGTTCATACACCTGCATGTTCATTATCACTGATATTCCTCGTCTAACAAGACTGAACTTTGGTATGTTTAGTGTTCTTTTCAATGACAACATTAACAAAGAAACAGAAAATTGCATTAATCGGATGAAAAAAAGTATAAAGTAAAGTCATTCTTGTGCTTAATTAAGCACCACACCATGATGGGGGGAGATGGGCTTTCTCTCTGTGCTCTGGCCAAGCTGAGGCCCACCACGCCTTATCCTCGGGGGCACCCCCTCCAGTGCCAAGCACCCCAACACCACTCCAGATTCCCCCAGGTCAAATAACCCTACCAAACCTACCAGATCATTTGGTTGAGTTCAGATGTTTGTGCTAGTGAGGATGATTACGATTGTTAGATAGCAGAAAGTTTACTAACAAATGGGATTCCCCTAGAAGAGCAGCAGTATTATCACTTACCATTGGTCCCAAATTTCTTCCGCCATTCACAAGAATCCCAAAGTCGCTGTAACGCAAGCTGCACGTCAATTTCCGAGTGCACAAGAAATCGTTTCAACCAATCATCGCTATTCTTTACCCGAGCCAGATCGGCAGGATGAAACCCTTCTATAAAATAAGAGAAACAAATTTCTTTTATAGCACTTACTTACGCGTTCATAATTTGCATGTCAAGTCATGGGGGATAATGTAATTGCATAACATATAACCCACAGGGGCAATGAAACATTACACGTCTGCATTTTCAACACAAAACTCTGTAATATGGTTTCACTGGTGCACTAATATGGTGATGAGGTAAGAGTGGCCCTTCAAAGGGCCAGAAAGGGAGGTGGAGTCTGACAAGAATGTGGGATTGGGAAGAAATAAGATACGGTCCATGCGATAGGGAGAACCCATACAGAGAACCGGAAATAAAAATGTGTATTTATGCTGGTATTACTTATTGTATTTGTATTATGTCTTTGGCTTAGTACTATGAAGGACTTGAGGAATAGTCTGCCATGAACAACTCAGTTAGAAAATAAACCTGTTTATAAATCTCGCATTTCCGACTTCAAGTCAATTTAAACACCGACATTACGTTCCAGAATATTTGAAAATATGTAAAAGCCAGTAACGCATTTCTTTAACTCGAATAATATCCTCACAGAAGAACAATTTGCAAAAAGAGGTCTCTCAACTTACGAGCCATACATCCAGAAGTTACCACGACTGAATACACGACGTGGAACAACACAAAGTACTAGTACGAGTACCATTTAAAATATTAGTATTTTGGTACCATTTCAAAAACTACTTTAACTGTCTCCTTTTTGCCCTAAATAGTTTTGAGACGTAGGTGGTAGACTGTTTAAGATTTCTATGCCAGTACGGTGACCACGTTTTTAAACACAAAAAGATAAATACTTAAATCTGCACTTAATAACAAAATTGATATTTTGTAACCTTGCTAGAGCATTTGTATAAACCATAATACACCACTACCAAAACCAAATTTTTATGAAACTAAAAGAAATGGTTTAAATCATGCCTCAATGGCAGAAGAATATAAATTAAATCTCCTTATCAAATAACATGTACTTAAACTGGGGCTTCATAAAACAATCTTGAATGCTGGGTCCTCTGTTCATCCTCTTTTCATAAATGATCTACCCCCAGCATAAATTCCGAAACCAAGCCTACACTAAGTATGATACGACGTTTCCATGGTGGCGAGTCACAAGACAGCCATCTTAAGCCTATTGATGCTAGTTATTATTAATCATCCTGATCGTAACTGCTTAATGATGTTACTCCTAGCCTCAATAAATGGTTTAAAGCCAATAACTGACATTCAATTTTGGAAAAAACAAACAATTACATTTCTTATTAACAACAAAATGATTGAAAAAGTAGAAAAAAGCCCACTGAATATTATCCTCAAACTACTCATGAAAACATTTTTTTTAAAATAGTTTACATTGCTTATTTCCATTCCCCCATGTCATATTAAGTTATCTTCTAGGGAAATCCAACAGCCAGCAAGAGTATATAAAATTTAAAACTTTCATGGCAAATAAATGCTGTGTCAATGTTGGGATAAAAACCAATCGCTCAGAGACTTTCTTGGTTGCCATCATCAGAGTCAAAGACCCTCATAACGCAGACAGACCGAGTACCTGAAATTCTGGTTTCTAAATCCATGGATGATCTTATAGGATTTTATATCAGACAGCAAGAATATTTAACATCCAACAGAAAATCATTAGAATAATGACTGGTATTAAAAAATGGTCCCTTAAAGATAAATATTTATAAAATTAAAACACTTCTCCTTGCAAGTGAATTCTTGCTCTTGTTACCGTCGTTCATTTAAGAAAACGTGGAAACGTTTCAAACAAATTCTGACATACACAGTATAAACACAAGGCATAAACATAACCTCCATATGACAAATGCTAACCTCACTAATCAGAAAGGTGCTTTCTATGACGTGTTCCATGACCTTGGTTTGAAGTATATCAATAAATTCTATTCTATTAAAGTCTTCCATACTGCAAGTTTATTACATATTACTGCTGCTCCATAAATTTACACAACAAACAATAATATATGACAATACACATGCTGTCTTTCACATATAAACCTCTTTCGGCCTATTCTGTATTTACTTGATGCTAAAAACAAAGGCATCGTACTTAGTAAAAATTAGCACACAATCTTAAGTTTAATATACCAATGGCATTCAGTGACTAACTACAAATTAATTAAGAAAGAAACTTCTTAGTTGTAGTGCAATGTTAAATAAAACTTTCACAAAATCAGGAAAAATTTTAGGTTATGGTAATAGCAGGTTAAGATACATCAGATATTAAGGTCTGATCAAGAGTTATGAGCAGAATTTGAAGTTTTCACGGCGGTGAGTCCGAAGATGTTTGTCTTCTGATTTGTAGGGTTGTGTAGTCTGGAGGATGATAAACTTCTACCAGACTACACCGAGCTACAACCCAGAAGGCAGCTGTCTAAGAGTTATGTGATTCGATCTACACATTTAACACTTTTGCTTATTCGACTAATATCACCATCTAGGCTAATGTTCTCCAGATCCAAGATAATATTAATTGCCTTTCAAACACATTCTAAAGAAATGTACCTGGATCAGGTGCACCTTCATTTTCTAACTTCTGCAGAAATATTGTTCTCAAATCTTCTATTTGCTGTGCACTTGGTTCCATCTTATGTATTCTCAAATTCGCCTTGAACAACGATCAGCTGCTGGATATGGTTGCGTCCTTCCTATACAACATACAAATAATTTCATACAATAGTACGTTATAATCTGACGGCCGGGGATATCATAAATGAGATTAATGACACTGATTATATTTAAACAGAGTCCCGAATTTCTCTAATAACCCGTACAAAAACCCTTTCTGCTGAACGCATTACTTTCACCCACTAACAGAATTATAATATCAAAGTCTAAATTCATTCTTGCTCCATGCTTGAACTTTACACGACATCCAGTCCTGTCCTCGAGCTAATCGCGTAACCGAACAGTGACGTAAACATCCGAAGTTCGAGTAGTGTGACATTACTAACAGCACGTGTTTTTCGAGACTGCTAGCGTCGTGACCTATCTAAGGTCGAGATATTTCGAAACTCGGTAATGCAAAGTCCTCTCAGATCTCGGGGTTCTACTCCAGCTCCCACAAGCCACGCGCGTTACCGGAACGTAATCAAGCTGTTTGCATCTTTCGTAAGCCAACAGATATTTTGCATGAGCTGTGTTACATACAGCTGCCGACAGGAGGCAGGATTACTGCCTAAGATTTCAGCCGCCGAGTTATTTGTCAGAGAGTAGATGACAGAAAAACTTCGTTTGCACAATCTTGTCCTTTCCAAAGAGCTCCCATTCTTATAACGCACCATAGAATCCATCTGCTCTTTTTGTGCAAAAGAACATGAAATTATTGTTTTATTAGAATTATTTTTATCGTGTGAGACACTGTACCTAAGTAGGATCTGAGATTTCCACGGCTCTCTCTCGCTCTTTATCATTATTTATTATTATATTTACAATTATCAGACACTCCTTTTCGATTTTGCACTTCTTAAGCTTATCTCGAAGCTTGTTTGTGTCTTATTCATGTTACCCCTTACCATCGTCTTCTTACTCTTCCTGTCACCTACTTATAATAGTTATAAATGTTATCAACTGAAAATGTTGAATGCATTTTTCTGTAATAATCAATGCTAATTTTAAAATGTCCTGCACACTCTGTATTTATACTGTGGCTTATAATTAAAGCAATAAGCTCTGATGATGATCACGTAAGGTCGAAACTAGTCAGGTTGTAATCAAATACATTCAGATGGTTATTTTGTTGTCTCGAACATAAATGGGGCAGTTTGGATTATGCATAATATGGGTCTTATTTTAGGTATGTTTAATAGTTTTGAAGTTCTGCGAGTACTTTAAGAGGCAACGCGCTTTGTTCTGGTGAAAAGAGACGTCCTCAGACACAAAAACAGCGACCATGCGCTATCAGACCTGAGAAATGGGCCTATTAGAGATGCAGGAAACGTTTACAGACTCTTTCTGCACAGAAATAACGAGGCATCATTAACAGAGGTCATTTCACTTAAGAATTGTTTCCTGTTC
The DNA here is from genome assembly GCF_977971745.1 of Zootermopsis nevadensis. NCBI lineage: Eukaryota > Metazoa > Arthropoda > Insecta > Blattodea > Termopsidae > Zootermopsis > Zootermopsis nevadensis. Next base: position 18,103,014 of record NW_028259143.1, read on the forward strand.
TTCGAGAAAGGTGAAAGGAGAGGATGACATGGAAATTCTCGTCGACTTCGCTGGCGTATCTAAAAGGAAAGATTATAAACTGATACAAAGCTGATATAAGGGAACCTACCAAAGCGAACGAAGATCGAATTAAACTTCTATATTTTCAGCTCAAAAGTTTCCTTTGTCGTTTTCTACACTTGAGGACACAAACCTCCTTTGATTTTTTTAACAGTCTTATACACTTAATTTTAAATTATACAAAGCCTAATTAGCTGGTATAAACAAGCTTCCATTTCACTTTGGGTAAGATGGATGTCTGCAAAAAATATTCACACTGTGAGAACGACCTTTAAAACATGTCTTCATATCATCAGTAATATTAGCTCGGAAGCGACAGGTGATACACATTTGATTCTCAAGACAGGAATTAACAAGTCTGCTTACAGAACTGCATGTCTTGGTGGACGTAAAATTTTCCATAATCCACTCTTCGGCACTTGGCATAAATTATCTCTTCACTGTCACGTAGTTCGTATGCCCACGTTTTTGTAAACGAAAGACTTTCTTATGAGATTTGTGATAATCCAGGCTGTGATTATGTTGACGTCGGTCTACTGGGTCGTAACGAGGTGCGGATTTGTAGGAAGATATAAATGTTTTGGAGGAACATACTGTCTCATTCTTCAGCACTGATATCCATCTACACGAAGTAAATACTAGAAAGGTCAGAACCGACGAACGCCTTCAGGACCAGCCAGATGAAGATACTAATGCAATTCAAATATCCGTAAATGTACATAACTTTAATACCGGTATGTCTCGTAATTTCATAGAAATTATCTGCTGTCTTGGTTTTCTTGAAACATATCCATCGAACTAATTAATAAATAACTCATTCCCGAGAAGCTGACAGTCGCTCAACTAGTCAAAATCCCAGCCGCTTATTAAGCCCAAATATTAATTAAAGTGATCACGAGAGGCCACCACTGTTCCCTGTCCTTAGTCAGATACATTCAGTGCAGTCTGTCCCACGAAAGTTAAAGTTCATTTTTTAACCTTTTAATCGCCACGTTTTTAATTAACAACCAGGACGATAAAAGATTCTGAACTGCATGGCAGCAAACATTCCCAGGGTTTAATCTTATCTTAATATCTTCATAATTATTTCATGATAAACAACGTTTCAGAAATCGGTTCTGTTTCCACGTGCGCGGGATCCAGTCTGAAGGATCCGTTTAAATCCATTAACTGATATAGGCTCATTTAATTAGATCCTCTCACACCCCCATCTCCAAAACCATCTTAAAAGTTCCATTTCGAATTATCAGGGCAACGGATAACGTACAAAAAGTTTGCTGACTGCAATACATTTTCTTCAAAAGTATTTATAAATATCAAGTTTGTAGTGCATTAGTGCAGACTTTCCTAGAATATTTAAACCAATAAGTGTGGAAGTCAAGTAGTCGTGGTTCGAATCCCATCTACGGAGTAAACGTTGTCCGCGTTTCTCATGAGAGCAAAGGAGGGGAGCCCTTTCCTCGCCATCCCCTCCCCTGCAGTTGGAAAGTCTGTCCCTTGCATTCAGCGGGAAATAATTGAAAGTCAGCGATCCTCGGACGTTATTTCAAGAGTTGTAAGAGATTGGTGATCCGATTCAATGGCGTAAGAGGCTTAGAAAATAGTGGGGCAGGAAGAAAGAGATTAGTTTTGATATTAATATTTCCCCTAGGATTTTGTCTGACGTGTATGAACCATTCAAAGAAATTCATCGGTATCATTATCACAAGCACGCAGAAAAATGCGAAAAGTAAGTGAATATTAATAACTAATCGAAAAATCAATTTCATTTCAACAATTTTAAATTTCGCATTTCAAAGCACGAAGTAAACTGACCGTCACTGCGATATTCCGAATTATGACCCGTAGACTTGAGGGTGGTTACAGTTATTTCAGAGAAACGTATCGCCACAGCGAAAGCCTTATCTCAAATGTTGACCCTGAGTTCGTCGTCAGTACTTCCTTTAATGTAATTCCGTTTCGCATTTCTAGTGCCAGTCGCAGGGCTTACAAAACTCAATGACTTACGGCCATTTCGGTTTCAAAAGCCCAACTAAAATCCATAACATTTCGTGAAGAGCATGAATTATGGAGCCTCTGATTACGCAGGTTACTTCAGCCTCCTGCCACCATGACACTGCATTATTTTCCCTAGCATTTAATTAAATAATTAAATCACTGTTGTCATAAGAAATGTTTTAAGCGGAAAAATTATATTTACGTAATCATCAATTTTTAATTTTGAGAAAATCGACAAAGTTCGATATGAGCTTAATTTAAATTGGGGGTTGTATCTTACCGATGCTAAGTATAATTAAAATTAAACAGATCAGTGCCATAGTTAATCGAAATACGGTGAATAGTTTATTAGAACATAATGTGGACAAGCATACGATTAGTTTTAAGCATTTTGCGCAAAACTGAATAACACGGATCAGAAGAAAATATCGTATGTGTGAGAACTGGGGCGAAGTGTCCCAGGATCGTGTCCAAATGATGAAGGTAGAGTAAACATTGACGACGCTGATATTACCGGATCTGGAGTTCTAACGCCAGACATTTGAAGAAGCTTCGTCCAACAGAAGGAGTTACGAGAACACACGGGCAAACAGATGTCTCTGGAACCAAACGCCCAATCTCGTTTTCACTGTCTAGTCCAGTGTCCCGCAACCGGTGTGCTGCAAGGTTTCTCTTGTCCGCGAACTTTTATAATAAACCGCACCTTATCGTATCTTATATTTCGTAATTAAAATCAACAAGTTCGTGCTCGCACACAAACAGGTTCATTCATAATCGATAATTTTATTCAATACATCTTAATTCTTTGTTGTCATACGTTTGCACTTTTTGTAGGGCATGAGCAAACATGTTTATGTCATGTGGTGTGCCGCCGTGTTTCTGAAAGGTCGAGGAGTGCCGCGGGTTAAAAACGTTGGCCTAATCCAAGAGAACAAACAGTTCAGTGTCGCGCGTGTTGCAGAGGGGAAGGGCGCCGCGAGTCGAGAGATGTTTTCCGATAATCGGATATATGAACAAAGACATGGGAGATCGAAAATCAACAAACGCCAGTTTCAGTTGGCCTCACGTCACTCCCTTCACGATTTTAATCGCTTCACCTTGCCTGTTCCTCCACGGCTTCTCTATTTGATTTTTTCTATAATTCTTTTCCCATCCACCTCCACTCTACAAAAATTTTCACATCAACTTTCAGCATTCTACAACCACCCACTGCCTTTCTTAGACACTCCTTAAGCTTCGTATCATGTAATTCTGCCTCTTATTCAATCACCTGCTTCCAGATTTTTATCGCACTGTGCCGCCCCCTTCGTATATACCCACATGTCCAAGGTTTCCCTGCACACACATAGTGAATATTGCCTGTGTTCCAGCTTCTTCAATTTATGCGGCGAGCGTCTTAACCTAGCGTTGGCATTCCACACCTGTTTTCTATTTAGGCTTGTTATGATTTAAATTGTAATTTACATTTGTTTAATTATTTGTTTATATCTATTGTTTAATGAATACTACTCTATTTCCTTCTTTAATGCCTATTTTAACTGCACATTTACGTCTTTTCAGATGTACTTTTTCAGCAAAGATTTGTTGCCTGAGGCAGAGATCTGTACAATTAGCGATTTTCAGAGAAACAATTAACCCACTGTTATTAGTGAAGGTTCTACACGCTGAGCGGTGAAACAAACGGGGCGAAGCAAAATCTCCTTCTTTCTCATTAAATTCGCTATTCCATTTGTGTCTCACTCGTAATGAATCTCGCAGAAATTAATTTAACGTTCTTCATTCGTAACTGAGTCACATGAATGCGTAGCGTAGTTTAACGATTCCTAGCCCATTACTGGATTCAAAACAATAAGTAATACAAAGCAGTTGTGCACGTAAATTACAATTTTTAATCAACTCATATCCAAATGAGATTAGAGCAAACAAGTTGAAATCGTGTTTAAACTAAGAGGTGGAACATTTTTGAAAAGTTTTCTTCTCTTGTTAAGCTTAAACGATCTTCCGCGATAAAGTTCCAATCGTTTAACGAGTCTATCCAAGAAAAGTTCCACTTCTAGAACTAGTTTAGTTTCAGATTTATAAAACCCGTTCCGTCAAGTCTCATCTCTTTCAGGGACAACCTCTGTATCTTTTCCCAGCAGGTTTATAATACAGTGCCATCACTGGCTGGCGTAATATATTTCTCTGCCTTCTTTCTATATTATCTTTTAAAATTTTCTTCATAACCTCGTATGTATTCCATCATATTTGTAACAAGCAATCTTTCCTTTATGTCTAAATTCCTTTGGCGGTCCAATTTTGTAAATCCCAGCAGTGGCCTTTAAGATTTACTTTGCTGCATCCAAATGTTGGTTGTCTCTGGTATTCAAAACCCACATCTCACCTACACATTTGAGTGTTGCCTTTGAGGTTATGAATACTTAATTTTGTCTGTATTGTCCTTTGTTTGCCGACATTTAATATTTCTATTATGCCACTCGTTCTATTATATGTTTGCAGTTTAAAGAACACGTCCTTTTCAAATTCTGAAATTCCCTTTTATAAATTCCAACACTTCTGACTGACATATCCCATTAGCACTATTTTTAACATTCTGTTGCCACAAATTCCCATTTGACGTTGATGTTGGCATTTTTATATTAAGTTTCTTTTCAATCGTATTTCATCGATATGAGGAAATTTGTACTTCGGATTTGATCATCTGCATATTTAACGTGCATCTACTAGATAGGCGCAGTCCATTAACCATCTGAATATTCCGTTTCTGTGCATTTTTTGTGTTAGGTATTGAATAATATTGGCGAAAGCCGATAGCCTCGTCCTACTCCACTCTTTGTTGTGATAGCTTCTGAGATTCTAACCATATTTCTGTCGCAAGTTTTTCCATCAGCTGGGCTGGTATGTACGTACGATTTTATATTACTCGCTGAACAAATTACATCTCGATTCCAATTGCACAAAACATCCTCGAAGTTAACTTACAGAACAAGAAGTTGAAAGGTTTCCATCTAGTCGCTTATATTTATTTGTTGAAATGTGAACTCTGGAATTTGTACATCAAAGTTCTCTCCGGTGTATTTATTTTGTTTTGTTTTTCGACATGTTTGCGTATGGTTTGGACGCCATTTTTAACGAAACTAATTACAGCGTTCACAATCATTTTTGTCTCCCTTTTTCATGTATAATGATTACCAGACATACTGGACGTAATTATTCTGTATTTTCAGCAGTTTAATCATCGACACTTCTATCCATAGCTCGTTCCTCGTCTGTTTCGGTATTCAAGTGTAAAACATAAAGATGTTTTCATGTTTCCTTCAGTATTAAATTCACTCGTAAACTGCCACTTCCTTAAATTTTTAATAACTTATTACTTTGAATTCAGTTATTTGTGTTCCAGTAATTAAACAAATTTGTCAGAATCTTGTCTTCTTAAGGTTCATGGCATTATTCGTTCGTTAGCTCGAAGATATTGTTAGCTGACACAAACGTCCACATATTTACTTCGTAAATATATTTTGAATTCTGTCCGAATTCTTCATTTCAGTAATATCCTCCCACACATGTTACATGTTATGTGTGTAAACGTGGCGTTAGGCTAGTGGTGTTTTTTTAGTTTGCTAGTGGTCACTATAAAAGTCGGTACTGATTGAAACAACATAAAAGGTCATATGTCGCCCGTGCCTGCAAGTGAGTTCCTTATGATTTCAATCGGATACGAAGTAAATGAACATGTACCATAACTGGAGTAAACAGAGTAACCATTTCTGGGCCACCCGGTTCTTTAGTGGTCAGTGTACTAGCTCAGCGTTCAAAAGATTCCAGCTTCGACCCCTTTGCTTGTCTTTAAAAATATAGCAACAGATAAAGGAAAGCAACCAGTCAACTGAAGGTAGGAGTACAGCCAGTTGCCGAAACGTCGTGAATGTTAAACGTACATCAGGCAGTGGACAATGTCCTCCACGGGCTAGTCTGAAACAGTACCAGTGATCACCAGGAACTGCCCCCAGTGGATACGACAGATAAGAGACGGTAAGACACGGGCGAACGGAATACAATCCGACGCATCCTTTTCGGAAGCTGGTGAAGAAGATCCACGCAATAATGGATTTTCGTGGGTCGATGGGATGGGGCGACAGAGAGGAAGTTGTAATGAAACAGCTCCATCCACACGAATGCGGACGGCGAAACAAATAAAAGAAAAGCCTTCAAGCTGAGAGGATTTGTTTGTGTTCCATCCAACAGATTAACGGTAAACACGCTACGCGAAGAGACTCAGATAGAAACTCCTTTGTCACATCAACAAAGGAAGTATTACCTCATAATGCCCTAATCTAAGCAATAGACGATAGTAACGTAAAAGAGTCGCTTTCTTAACTAAATCTAGCTAAATATTCTTCAAGATTTTAATGAGAATACTTTAGTTTGTTTGTTGGGTTTTAAGTTTAAAGATGCTTACGTCCAGCTTCTCTTTGTCCTCCATCTGGAAGATTCGCATAAAACAAAAAAACAAAAAAACAACAAAAAAAAAAATTATAATCTTTCGACCCACGTCTAAACCTAAAATTTCACATATGGGCTATGTACTTCGTTAAAACTGTTCTCTTCGTTAATAATATTATTCCGCGTACTCATTTGAACATATTTATAGCCGTATCATGAGTGTAGGAAATAGTAAGGAGACGCGAATCCCCCCCCCCTCTCAGCTGTTTATTTAGAAGTTTCGGCGGGCAATCGAAAACGCTTCAGCGAACACCGTAACACCCTCGGGCATAGGTCAGTGACAACCTATTCCGTGCTGAGACTAGCGGCACACCTTAGTGTAAACACAGACAAAGGACCTTCGTAGAACAGACGGAGTTTATGGTGATATCCCATGTCTCACGAAAATAAAAAGTTATAGAGGAACCACGGTTCCGGATAATTTGACGTAAATACGTCTATACGGAAAGGAAGTTTATATATTGGCTTTATTCTAAATATTTCCTTTATACATGCTTTACAACTGAGATAAGATTGATTAAGACATTGCTTATTTAACTTGAATTAGTTACGCTTAAGATTGGTCTGTGGTAGCTGAAATATGTTATAAAATTTGTACATTTTAGAGTATCAACATATCGTGTAAACGCCATATCTATACAAGATTTTGATCTAGGATTTGACATCAACATTAAGCCAAACGTTTTCTCCATAAATGTGAGAAAGCCTCGATTTTTCTCCTTCTTTAAATCAATGTTAAAATCTCCTGTCAATATTATCGGCATTGTATTAGGATTTTCTGTGTCTCAAATGACTCGAAATAAGTCTCTTACAATCATCAATAGGTTTGTGGTTACAATTAAAACTTTTTCACCATTGACCATACGCTCTGGAGTTCATTATCTAATACTTCTATTATTTTACGTTTTCTCTACTGTCTCATATATTCTGCGTTATGGAGTCCTTTTGCTTCAAGGTCATCCATCTTGTGCATAGTATGACGCAACAACAGATTTATTAATAATTCTTAAATAAGATAAGTACCTGTGATATTCTAAAAGGATTTTAACAGCACAAAATTATCTGCTCCACGACGCACTTCTTGTACAACCGATTCACAGCTCAGCTCTCTCCGCAATAACGAAAGCGGATTGTTGACGACAGTAATGAAACACGACAATGACGAGTAAACAGATGACGTTTCCTAGGTAACATAACAATGCATACAAGCTGACCATTGTTGTCAGTCCATATTTACAAATTGTTGATATTCCTAGGTAACCATCTTACACATTTTTGACGTAAATACGTCTATATTTTCGGGTCAGTGTCATTCGGCATAAAGTGAAACGAAAAAGTATAACTTCATTGTTATGTTACCTTGGAAACGTCAATTGTTTACTTAGCATTGTTGTTACCTATTAAACATTTAATTACATTACCTTACCTTACAATACATTCATCTACCACAGACTCATCTTAAGCGTAACTAATTCAAGTTGATTAAGCAAAGTCTTAATCAAACTTTACTCAATTGTAAAGCATGTATAAAGGAAATATTTAGAATAAAGCTTCTCCGTAAAGACGTATTTACGTCAAAATTGTTACAGAGATCTATAAAACAATCAGCCGCGAATTATGGCTTTTGGATGACCGAACGCTGCACTCTAGCACACGTTTACATGGATGGCGAAAAATTGTCTGTTCTCTGCGCGAAACAAGTAATTGAATGAATGAATGCATAAATCAGTAAATTAAGGCCTATTTACTTACATATGAAAAGAGAATGACCGTCGAATGTGTTGTCTGCAGTCTTGTGAGTGGTTACCAATATGTACCTCCGAAACGTCGGTAACCATCTACGCATACACCATCTGGCAACCAAGAAGAGCACAATCAACACATTTACCGCCGTGAGAACCTCAAAGAACATCTAAATTTATTATAATCGCGGTAAGAAACGGGGAAGATTGTCGGCGTAATAGTTTTTGAGGCAAACGTAAGTTTTTTAATGCAGGAAGAGAATAGTAAGATGATTATGAACCTGAATTGAGAACGATGAGAGAAGAGGCCGCTGAAATCTTCCTACAGAGAATGAATCAAGATATAAAACGCTCTGGCAAGCTGTCCGGTTTCCCGGTCGAGATTTGAACTCGGGGCGTAAGTAATACGAAACAACTTTCCCCCCCGACGATGAAGGAAATTTCTTGGAAAAGTAACCGATGTACAAGAAAGGTTAACGTAAAACATGAACGTGGAGACATGACGTTTCAGTATTTGAGGTTTTCTCGGCAGAGGGCATGAAGACAGCTGTTTGAAGCGCTGTCCAGTCTCGTAGAAGCTTACCGACGTTTCAGAGGCACGTGCTGCCTCCATCATCAGGGCGTCGCCCAGAAGTGTTTTTATTTTTGTTTCGGGGCAAGTAATTTTGTTTTGAAACAGCTCGTGACTGGATCTAAATCGAAACTCGCACGGCGACAATAATTTTGATAATGCGTTCTCCGCTGAAAGCGGGTTATACCCAGAGCAATAACCCTGGAAATCAGGTTATAGAGAGATGCAGGAGTCTGAAGGAAGATTCTGTGGAGGGGCGATGCGGTGTCTTCCGAAGCGACAGTGAAATTGATGGCTTCGGGCCACTGTCACGTTCGTGTGAGAACAGACGGTCGCCTTTGCACTGTCTTAACAAACGTAATGAAGTCTTCTCGGGTGAGACCTACCTCTCTGGCGTCAGAGAAAGAGACACTTTCCGAAACGTCGGAGATTTATTTTTTGTAGACGTGATTTATTATCGGAGATGATTCTACGTTACTGACTGCGCGATAAACCCTGAGTTTAACATATAAGATGCCAGAAAGGCGTAAGGAGACGTGAAGATATCACTCCACGTATTCAGAGGTGTCACTCAGTCGGTGCTTTCAATGTTGTGCATTTATTTCGGAGCCCGTATTAATTTGGTCTCTTCGCTTGGTTTACTGTTCATTAAAATTTTTGTGCATACAAAGCTATCGCTGTCATAACCTGCTCTTTCCTTCTCTATTCATAACAAAGCTGGCTTCTAATATTACAGTGTTTTGTCTATAAATGCCGATAACACAGCGATGTTTTATAACTCAATCGTATTTACATTGACTAGATATTAGTAGCATATTCTGGAATTTTATACATTGTATTATGACGCCTGGTAACAGCTGACAAGAACAAGTCCATGTTCTGTAGTCTGTATCTGCTTTGTAACGAAACGCTCTCTGCCCTGTATATGATTTAAAGCAACACAAACGCGAGTGTATCGACATTTGTGCTTTTGTATTCATCAGAGTTCGGTGTATTTTGAAGTAAACTTCTAATTGTATTCGTAGTTCAAAACTCTCCTCTTACATTTGTGTTACTGAACTACTTTGTTATATTACGTATTTGCCATAAATTGTGAAAGTAACTTACTTTCATTTTCTGGCTGTCTGATCACTGTTGCTCAATATTTGTGACATCTGCTGAATACGGAGTTTTAAGGCATGGCTTGTATTAAAAAGAAAGTTTCCTCCTCACATTTGCTTGCTACGAGTCTCGCAATTTCTCCGGGCATTTTCATTCTCTGGAATGTCCACTCTTCTCACCACCAGTTTCTCCCCGAGGGGCCTCTTTTCCAAGCAAGCGGAGAAGACATTCCGTTGGTACGAGTAAATAATTTGCAGTTACAGGCACCCCCCCCCCAAAAAAAAACCACTTTAATACTCTCTAAATGAAGACTGAGACGATGTAGACCACAGTTCACACACACACAGGACGAAAGTTCAATGCTTTCGAATTTTTAAGTTGCGTTGTCCCGCACAACAAACGTAATACATTTATTCCGAGATACATTAAAACCGAAGATACTCGTCGAGTGAGTTTTTGAGATTAAACAAACAGAAGAATAAAATACGGAACATGTATCATTACTATTCGTTTCATGGGCTGAACACATAGAAGGCACAAAACACTGATACGTGCCTCTTCATTCCGATTATCCAAATCTTGAGCCTGTGCATTCATTGGCTTATCGCCAAATTATGAAGCGTGTATGCCTACCTTTTTTTCTGTACGTGAATTCGTCCGTAATTTATTTATTAACGCCTCTCCGACTGTAACAGTCTCTTTTCAGCTCTGAACTAACAATTTTGTAGTTTCAGTTCCCGTACAAGATGAAAAGAGTTACGTAGCCCCGGTTGTAAAGTGGAACAGATTTCACGTTTTATTCGCCGTACGAACACAGGAAATTTTTCATTCGTCACTGCGTTCAGGCTGACTCCGGTGCACGCCAGTTTCCTGTCCAGAAGATATAGGGGTCTTTGCTGCCCTGAAAAAGCTGGCTGGCACGTGAAGTTTACAACGACGACCGAGAAAGTTTAATCCAGACCTCGTTGGTTACATTCGTGATCTATTTCCATACGAAATTCTTGTCGGTTTGTTAGTCATCACCACCTTCAAGCAGACGTACAGATTCACATTCTACAAAGAAAATACATTAACTAACGGCTTATTAATTTTGAAGATGTCACCACAGAGACTTTAAGTGAGTTCGATTTTCTCAAGACACTCCAAGAACTTTCTCGGTGACAACCACGAGGTTCTTTGGCAGGAGGACCCGGACTAGATGGTTCATGCGGTTTGTGGCTGGCTTCTGACCGGAGGACGTTCGGGTATGCGCCCAGTCCCGTCCATTTGGGTGTATGACGGCGAGAAGGTAGCACTGGGACGCGATTTCCTTAGAGTACTTCGGTTTTCTCTTGTCACTTTCATTACACCGGTCCTCGGTGTCCACTAATTATCATATGGGGATGAAGACGGGCCATTTCGACGAAGAAAAAGTCTCACATCTAAGCGACAATAACAATAATAGGTAGGAACAGCTCATTCAAGTTAAAGTTACGTTTTTAATTTAGTATTAAATTCTGCATTTGATTTTTGAACCAAATCTGGTGAAAAGTGGTGAGACAGCTAGCACTCAGACTTGACCGCTGAGGTAAGCGATTCATTTATTTGGATGACAGAGCTAGCAGACCGCGTTCGTAACAAGAATCAGCTCGTTTATCTGCTACGAATATAAACAGAGTTGCAGACTCCGTCATCTGCATTCGTCATCACACGATTCCTGTCCCCTTCCCCTGCTTCTGATTCCCCACAAGAAATGCCTCGTCCGCAGAGGTGGTTTGTGGTTAGGCCTGCAGCCATTTGTAATGGATTTAGGGTTTTGCGTCACTCCTTAAGGGGAAATTATGAAACTTACGTTGCCTGTTAAAGCTGCCTCCAGTAAAAGACCCCAGAAAAGCAAAATTGTGCAAGGCTGTAGCCACATGAAATAAAAACTGATACTGTTCATTGGTGCAAATTGGAAAGCAGTTTCTTTTGAGCGTTTCGGAGACGGAGACTCAGTGCGAGATCCTTTGCCATTAAACAGGAACATTTCATGTTTCCGAACACGGAAGAATCTACGTGCAATTTATTTTCGCGATTTTTTTTTTAATATTATCAAGAGTTACTTAATTCCTATTTAGGTTTCACAATTTTACATCTCAATATTTTTAATAAAGTCGTGTAGACGGTGTTGTATGCGATAAATTAGTCACGTCACCCATCGATTCAAGCGAAAATCTTTCGGAGAGACAACTGGGCCCAACACCGGAAAACTTTTCCTGTGTTCACGAGGTGCGTGGTTCAAATCTCGGTCAGTGAGTGAAAGACTTGTACGTTTTCTAATCAAGCTTTCGATTTTAATCGGAAGCGACAGTTCGGTCTGGGAGCTGGCATAATCCACGCCGGTCTGACTTCTGTATCCTGGTCTTATATCAATCTCATATATTGTTAAAAACCTCTAATCTGTAGTGAGTAATAGCCCTTTGCGGTAGCAACCTACACTCCACCAAGCCGTCTGACAAAGTCTCCCTTAAATTACATCGCTACCGCTCTGCCATCGTAATTCATAACAACCCGCTGACTTCTAGGGTTCACGGAAGGAAACGTCTTGTTTTAAGCAAGAATGTCTTATCAGCCACAAGAGAGATCTGTATAAACAGCACATCTTTTATTGCATCTTGTGTCAAGTGACGTGAAACTGTCTTATGGACCGACGTGTGAGAGAGCGCCCCCCCCCCCCCCCCCCGCAAAATATAAGAATGCACAAGGTGACAGACGTTTTCTGAATAGACTGCAAATATTCCAATAGACCGTAATGTTTGTAAACGTCTGAAATGTGTTTTTGAGGTCTGTATTTTGAAAGGTGATATCGCAGGAACTAGAAACGATCATATTTTGAGACAGATAGACTTCGCTGTGTCAAAGGGAAATCAATTATCAAATGTACATCCGCACGCGAAGGGATCGCATCTTAATACATGTAAGACGGGGTTTCGAGTGTTACGTCGAAACGTGCAGGCTATTTGAAATTCTTGTTACACTACCTACTAATTAGCAACTGATGAAGAAACTTTAATAAAAAAAAAAGAATCACAAAAATGCTAACCTTCCACTTACGGATCAGATTTCGGAAATGAGTTAAGTACAGCTTCCTTTCCGTCGTGTTCACTGTCGGTATAATTTCCGCTAACATAACACGTGTAGTTTACTACAAAAATATTGCAATCAACACGCATTCACATATTTATTTCCTTTTGGCTTGGGGGTTTCAGCTTTTGTAATATTGTTTTACAAATCACTCTTTAGCGTACAATCTCTCACACTTTGCTTCAAAGCACATAGAATCTGCTTCGTAATATACCACAATAAAACAGAAAGACGGTACAAGAATTTAAACTTTAACGTAATAATTAGCCCAAATGGGACCTTTGGCCCCCCCCCAACGCAGATACTTACTGCTTTCGGACACATTCCACGCAAGTGACGTCACCATTGGCACTTTGTACTCGTCGCTTAAGTGTATAAAGTATCAAGTGCTGGTACTTTGTTTTGAAAGAAAATTGTAAACCAAAATAAGAAGCAGGTAACGTGTTTTAATCTTGTATAATCCTTTCTGCTTTTATTATTATAAATACATTTTATACTGGTGTCAAATTACAAAATCACTTCTTTGAATTAAGGAATTAAAAAGGGGCCCTTAAAGTTTTTGGTTCACCTAGGGCCAGCCACTGCCCCAAAGTAGCCCTGCTTTTAACTTATTCTTGTTCAATTTACTTCTGTCTGGCAAAGAAAATACAAAATTTAAAGCGGTGATTCTAATTAACAGCACTAAAGAGAAGTTTTACAGACACTTGGTAGCATTACTTGTGTTCATTTGAAACGCTGCCTTAATTATTCACACACAAAGCCATGCTTACATAGCTGCACTAATTGCTGGAGAAGCTAATGATCATTTGTGGTTATACAATACACCCAACGATAAGCCACAAGTACATTCAATCGAAAATGAGTCTAAACTAGCAGACTATTGGAGCAAATAGGGCGTGCGAACTGTAATGTTGCTTGGAACAAGAACACGCTGACTTGGCAGAGACCTACAAATAGCGGCCAGATTGGTTCTGCTATTAAAGAAGAGTCTAAAAACAAAATAGCACTAAAGCAAGATGTCCGGAGTCGGTCCAAATTCTGTTTACTTACTAGGGGAACACCTTACACGGTGGTCTAGCGGTCAGAACGCTGGCCTTGTAATCCTGGGGTCTCGGGTTCGATTCCCGGCGGTGCCCGAATTCATAACTTGTGTTGGGCAAGGCCGTGGTCTCGGCAACACGGAGTTTTCCTCCGGGGGCTTCCCCGGTTTCTCCGTGGCATCCATTCACACACAGAAGAAGGCAATGGCAAACCACTTCTGGATCATCTGCCAAGAACGTATATGAACAGGTCCCAGTCCGAGAAAAGGATGGAAGGATCCTGTTCATATGGACCTGTCGTCACACAGAACACTACAAATAAATAAATAAAAACTAGGGGAACGGCCCGTTGCAAACAACGGGACATAAAATATCCGTCCGTATTGGTACAAGTTATACTTCAAACAAGATAAAGTCTCCATTTCTTACTCGAAATAGGATTACTGCAAATCAGAATGAAATCATATAGTCAAGGGTTCGCAATTTGAGGCACGCGTATTTGCCTTGTGCGGTACAAACCTTTTCTTTTTAATATGGCGTCACCCTTCATGTTGAAAACTTGATTCTCAAGTAATGCTTACGTAATATTAAACCAACACTTAAAAGCATTGCCTCGCTAACAGCGAGAGGCAAAGAGGGGAAAGTTTGTACTTAATTACGCCCACTATTTGATAAAGAAATGTCGAAGAAATAACAATTCTGACATCAGTGAAAAAAATCTTAAATGTTTTGATAAAGAAATTAATATTTACTCCAACCTACTTATGTAAAGGAGTAAAGGCAGATTTTTATTACAATTCGTTACTCTGTGCGAGACGAAAGTTCTTGGAACATGCATTAACAACGCCGCTTTTGTGATGCAGAAGAAGGAGGCTGCACGTGGTATCAAGATATGAAATTCTACAACGCAAGTGCATCCAGACCGAAACGGTGACTGACGTAGACTACTGAATATTTCCATTATGGCCTGCAGGGTTTGGAGTACACAATAGTTTTTTGCGTTGTATTCTGGAAATTAATAATTATTCTGGAAAAACACTGCACAGGCTTTGTACATAGATAAATAAAACATATATTGATACAAAGCACGTATCTCTAGATAGTATAGCTTCCAGCACGCATACGAGTTTTTGTACTGAATTTATTCAACCTCATTTTATTAATAAATTAGTATTTTATGTTATTATTATAATTTTTATTAAGTATCTGATCGCATGCCATGTTAACGCACTTATAAAAGTATTATTATATATAATTTTGTTTTCTGATTTGAAAAAAAAATTCTCTTTTTAGAAGCAACCCATTTTCAGATTCAATTTTCTACAGGAAAGTAAATTGTACTTTAGTAGAATTAATTAAATTATTATTATTATCGAATTCCTAATCGATATGTTCAGTTTCAGCCCTTTAATTAAAACCTGTCCTTCTCCTGCTGTGTTGTCTTCAAGGGCTTCGATACTTTTTAAACGAAAATCGTTCCCCTCAATCACATTTTATAATAACCGTGTTGCTATCCATATATTAGACATTAATTACATTCAATATAAATTTATATACATTTTTCTCATTTCCCACTCCATTCACACAGCGTTGTCTTACTTTGAGTTGTCATCCAAATTATGTAAATTTCCTGATTCAGTAACCTGTTTGTTTATAATTGTTCTTCAAGTTCAATCTATTGACTTAATTTAACTACTATCACAAAAATATCGATATATTCGGCAGAAGATTGCCTTTGTGTATTAATTGTATTAACTATCACTACACTCAAGTAATTTCTTGGTAATCTGTGTGTTATCAGTAATTAGCTTTACGGCTGTTCGTGTAGCACGCCAATAATATTAACTGAAATAAATTGAAATATTGTGTACCACATGATAATGTGGGACGTTCTTTCTGATATTATTTAACATTATTATAATTGAGTGCAAACATATTATTTTAAAATATAAGCCTCTCTGACTTGTCATACATTCTATTTTTAAGCTCTTCTGAACAAATGTAATAAACTGAAGTCTTTACGGTACATCTGTGCATTCTTCAGCGTATTTCAGCTGTGAAAATGGTTATAGGATTTCGATATGGCTTGGTACTGCGTAGTCTATACAAATTTTAATTTTCGCCGTTGATATCGGCTATCAATATAAATCCTACTTTCCACGAAGCTTAAATAGAACTTTGCAAAACATCTGAAAACGTTTTAGCAATAAAAGCATGTGTACACGATACGGAACAGAGAACTTATTCTAATGAACAACTCGTTCAACAAACTTTTCTTTATGCGTCGTATTTAACTCGAAGCAATAGAAACGTAACCAGTCTCTTTGATGTGTAATATCTGCGCTGTATATTTCTCTTTGTGGACAACATATTTCATGAATACGAAATTATGTTTCCACATTGAAAACTAGTTTTATATTTACAGTGAAGGAAAAGAAGGGATAACATATCGGACGCATTTTGGAAATTCCCCACGCGTGTACTACGGGTTCATTTTTGAGTGCGTGTTTACAGAAATTTAACCCCAAGAACATCTCTCGGTTCCATGTAGATAGTTGTATGACATATCCGTCATACCTATGATGTAGGTCCCCGATTTTCCATATGACTGTCAATGCAAACAGCTGTGTATTTAGAACTGGGATGGAAATCTATGGCATCAAACCTCACAACACTACTTAGGGTTCCGTATGAAAAATATAATTCTTCCTTCCGTATAGGAATACGTAAACATATGTCTGATGCATTTCCTATTCAGAATGATCTGAAGCTAAGCGATATTTTATTACTACTACGTTTTAATTACTAATATTAGCTTATAAAGAATGAGTTTGCTGAAGACGTCACCGGACGCAAAATGCGAGAACAGGGAAACAAGTGAGCGAACTCCCTGACTTAAATAATGATGATGATTCCCATTCAACTGAGCAAGATCATCAAACCGCTGTTTACTTATCAATTTGGCACGTTTTAAGTTTCTGTTATCAGCAGCGCCAACAGTGCCGTCGTGCGAAATTGCGAAATGAGGCGACACTGAAACCAGAATCTGAAGTTTCGTGTTATAGCACTTCTTATTGTTAGGTTAGGTTAGGTTAGGTTAGGTTACGTTAGGTAAGGTTAGGTTAGGTTAGGTTAGGTTAGGTTAAGTTAGGTTAGGATAGATTAGGTTAGGTTAGGTTACGTTAGGTAAGGTTAGGTTAGGTTAGGTTAGGTTAGGTTAGGTTACGTTAGGTAAGGTTAGGTTAGGTTAGGTTAGGTTAGGTTAAGTTAGGTTAGGATAGATTAGGTTAGGTTAGGTTACGTTAGGTAAGGTTAGGTTAGGTTAGGTTAGGTTAGGTTAGGTTAGGTTACGTTAGGTAAGGTTAGGTTAGGTTAGGTTAGGTTAGGTTAAGTTAGGTTAGGATAGATTAGGTTAGGTTAGGTTACGTTAGGTAAGGTTAGGTTATGTTATGTTATGTTATGTTAGGATAGATTAGGTTAGGTTAGGTTACGTTAGGTAAGGTTAGGTTATGTTATGTTATGTTATGTTATGTTAGGATAGATTAGGTTAGGTTAGGTTACGTTAGGTAAGGTTAGGTTAGGTTAGGTTAGGTGAGGTTAAGTTAGGTTAGGTTAGGTTAGGTTATGTTATGTTAGAATAGATTAGGTTAGGTTAGGTTACGTTAGGTAAGGTTAGGTTAGGTTATGTTATGTTATGTTAGGATAGATTAGGTTAGGTTAGGTTACGTTAGGTAAGGTTAGGTTAGGTTATGTTATGTTATGTTAGGATAGATTAGGTTAGGTTAGGTTCGGTTGGAACTATTTAGTGTAAGTTTTGTTCAGGGAAAAGGACAATATCACAGCTTTAAAAGAATTCCACCAGCTTAATCGTTCATGATTCTGTTTCGAGTTCATCGGAGCATGGATCGACATCGAAAGACAAAGAGGGGAAAGGGTAATCTCCAATGGTTTTACATGCGGTAGAAAAGCGAAGTGTTAGAGAACATTGCACGGAAAAATAGCGACCATATGAAAGGGGAGTTTTCAGAATCAAACAAATGAGCGACTACAGGCGTTCGGCCTGTATTGCAAGTCGACCGGCGAGAGAAGCGTGAGATGTTACAATTAAGTTTACGGAATGCCCCCGTAAAGACTGCAATTAATTACTTAAAACAAACAACAGAAAAATAAATTTCAGAATTACATCAGCAGAGTACTGAGTTCTATTATTATTATTTGTAGCGTAAATATGCAGTTCTTGTCAAATGTGGAAAGCGAAACAAAGCAAATGAAGTTGGAATGTGGTGTAGTCACCATTGCATCGTCTGATATCAGTCACAGCACAGAAAGGACTGTTTAAATGTTAATGACCCTTTGAGAAAAAGGAATTGTATTTGACACTCCAGCTGTTCTGGGGCTTCGGGGCCTGATTATCGGTGCATTTACGTTCCCTACATTATTTTGAATCGTTAACACCACAATCAGCATGTTTTGTGTTTTTATCAATATTTATAACGACAGTTATGTTAATATTTAAGTGCACGTGTGATAACTTAAAAGCAGAGAAGTCGGTAAGCGAGCTGTTACAACGTACGTAAAACAAAACTGTATACAATTCTGCCAAGTCTGGAACATTAATAAATGTTGCACAGAAATCGTTTGAAGAATTAACATTCTTTAAAAATCACAATAAATCAAATATATTTTTGCCAACATGGCAGCCAAGGTGGTCGATTTGTCGTACTGAAACCACTTTCTGAACTAATAATCGGAGGACAGATCTCTTGATTCCTTAAGATATTTTTTAATATTGTCGCCTAACATGTCTTCTATAATATTTCCAGTAACTGAGAATGAAAAATGGTCCATAGAAAATGTGCTTTATATAGCACAGTAGACTTGGTGTTTGATCTTTGCCAGGGGACGATTATTTTGGCTTTGAGTAATTCGAGAGAAGCTATCTGTGAATGAACGAGCAACACAAACATTTCATGCATGGAAATGATATCTCACGAATACAACCAACGCAGAAGTAAAGGAACATTATCAGACCAAAGATTAAAAGCTTTTCACCTTTGAAACACGTGGATGATAACGTAAACATAAAGGCAGCTTAGAAAAATGTTACAGATATAAGAATTATATTTATAGAGGGAGTCGAGGTCATTTGGATTAAAAGCATCAGAAAACACTGTTTGAAGCAAAATGCTCAAAATTGTTGCTAAGATGTAAGCAGGCCAATCTGAAGTGGATACAAAATCCAAGACACAGACGAAATTACTGGGGATGATCGGCGCCAATTTCGAAATAATCCATCAACCACACGGATCAGGTGTTCTGCATCCGTCAGACACTGGACAAAAGTGCGTGTACGATGGGACTATGTATAAGCCGTCTGTAGAAAGATTCAATTTGAAGAGAAGAATTCGGGAAACGAAATGAACTAGTCGGGCTAATTAAAATGTGTTTGAATGGAACTTACTACGAATCCTGCGAACTTCAAGTACGCGTTGTTCCCGACAGGGCACTGACGTAGCTCGTAGTAGCGACATTGCCCACTAGATGGTAGCACTTTATGGCTTCTGTTTGAAGTTTTATATTTCGACATGTATCTGAATTAGTTTGTACACATAAACAAGCTGACTGATGTCTGATATTATATACATATGTATATAATATTAGTTCGTGAACGTCCGAAATGGAAACTGGCCTACTAATTATATTTAATACTACGCTGAACGTGGCAAATATATGTAGGCCTATGCTACTGAATTATGAAATTTTACTTAAAGTACTAATCTAAGCAATCTAGTATAAGTACTATAATGATTTTCGTTTATGATAATTAAATAATTCAGGTTGGATTTGAAACTCAATCGACTAGATAATTTTGAATTTTAGGTTGAAAGACGTTACGTTGTGGCGATAAATGATAATTAAAGGTAATTGCAATTTATATGAACTGGTACAGAACCAATAATTGTTTCATATCCAAGTCACACTCATAAGAATCGCTACATTTATCAAAACTAATTTTTTAAAAAATGTACAAACACTTCTGCCTTCTCACGTTTCTCATATAAATCTGTGGTAGCGGAATTCTAAGTTCTTTCTGAGTTTCGTTGCTGGTAATACCCTGTTTCGCCAATGACCGTTGTCTTCAACAAGTTTAATTCGCCATCTAACATACTGCATTCTTGATATTTCGCTTAATGTTATCCTCCCATGTCCGTCTCTGTTCCCAAAGTTAACATTTCGCAAGAACTCCCTGCGCCAAATTTGATTCTGGGTCTCTTTTCTTCCATAAAAGACGTCGTTGGACATGAAGACGAATAGCGGCCAATAGCATTGTTCTGTACATCATGACAGTCATCTGTTTGCAAAGCAGACGAAATGATAACAGATTTGGAACAGATTAATACGATCTTAACAGATTTTAAGATCTGTTCTCCTCCCAGTTTAATAATGAACCTAATTTCACTCAGTGCACTAATGAGTCGCATATGCGCAAGGCAGTCAGCATATTTTCGGCAAAACCAAAAGGCGGAAACCAAGAAATTATGCGTGATTGAGATTGTCAATGAAGGAAAATTAGGTACACTCTTTGCTGCCAACGTCACCTCAAATAAATGTATGAATTTATGACTTCTGTAGATTCATGCAGAGTTCAATTTCATGGGCCAATGTAGCAGCCAGAGGCGTGTGTTCGGGTGTCACGAAGAAACTTCTTAATCCCTTCCGGGGGGGGGGGGGGGGGGGTCAAATGGCATTAGGCGAAGTAATACGCAGGTTCTAGACAGCAGATCCTTGCGGGACGCTTGTCATCATAATCGCTACTAACAAAGCGAACCTTCAGGCAAGGTTTGTATATATTCATAGATGGAGGACAGTCTCAGAAACTCTTACTTCTGAAGTGTAGTTAAAGACTAATTGTCCGTGGAGTTGTATTAGGTTAGATTTCTCCAGGCTTCATGGTCTGTTGGATTCAATGACTACGAGAATCCATGCTTCTGGACACCAACGGAGGGCAAACTTATTGCAGTGTCGAACTGTACACAACAGATTTTAGGGCGTGATGCATTTGTGTCGAGCAAAGCGGTCTTAGGGTCCTGCGCCCCTGGGACACTGGAATCGAGTGATGGAACTAACTCGGGTATGTATGTAAATGTATTCTGTACTGTGATGTAACGTTTGAGTAGGTTTATGCCTTAAGGTCGATCGTTTTCCCATCTAAACGATGTTACAAGTTTCATACTTCGAGAATAAATTCTGAATATTAAGAGAACAGAAGAAATTCGGCTCAAAGAGAGACAGTGGTTAACCAGCAGCGCTAACGAATATTATTAGCATCGTGTTCAGGGATATACCGACTCTTTTTAAAAAAATACAAACTGTGCCGATTGTGTTTTACAACAGATGAATAAACAATGCCTTGCTTCATAATAAACGGATTTACTGGCATGCTTTCCATGTTCCTATTACGTTGAAATCAAAAGCCCTTCAGCACAATGTATTGTTTATATCTGAACACATCTCAACTACAAGTCAACTCCAGGTGGAACGCATAAAATGCGATTACTGAACAATTATTACTGCTCAAATCAACCACAATGGCTTGGCTCCATTCCGAACGGGTCTGACGTCAGCAACATGACAGTATACAGTACAGGTTCGAATATATTGTGGACAAAATTAAAATATTATCGTAATACCTACTACAGCAATTGAAGTAAATACTAAATGAAAATGCTTGAACACGTAAATTACAGATGGTTTTGCTGGTGGAAGATAGCGCGGATGCATGTGGAACGCCAGGCACTTTCTAATTATACCTGACTTTCTTTCTCTCACTTTTCTAATGAAACCGAAACAATCGTTATTCAGCAGAACATCATAACATGCCGTCAATAAACCAAGCATAGACTAAGTTCCATATCGCTCGCAGAATTCGAAAACCAAATGTCTAACACAAGTAGATTTGCAACCCCTTTAGAGCTATCCTGGTCGTGTATCGCGCATTGTGCCAGCCTAGCATTCGATTCCGAAGTTATCACTAACAGACTAATTAAAAAGTGTAACAAACAAAGAAATGCAGAGATAACTCCTTGAAGGTCGCGCACACCTCGGGCAATGGACAATACCCAAAATAATATTCCTATAATGAATAAACTAACTCGTACTGTCACAAAAGTTTAGAGAATCGTGGAAACACTTTCCTACGGCGTAGAACTGACAGGTGCTGAAGTGTCTGAGGAAAATGGGGTTCTTGTGATTGGTGAACCATCCCAGGGAAAAGGCACCTTTTTTTAATAACTATGTATTCTAAAACAGTAACCGAAGTTATTGTTATTCGAAAAAGTAATTAATAGATGAAGTAATTATTACTGAAACATCTGGAGTGACAACAGTCCCATATTATTGTGTCGAATACACTTTTCACTGCAAAGAGACGAGAACAAACAAATACATTTTTTTGTGCAGATGAGAGACCTGAGTTACAAATGAGATATTCTGAAAAAAGTCTGGAGTTATAATCATTGGTTTGATGCGGATGGTACAAAGAGAGAGGGAGGCTTTTAAAAATTTCGTAGAGAAATAAACACACTGAGATAGAAGGAGACGTGGGAGAACTGAAGACAATAACAAAGCTTTATGACGATCGAAGGTAGCGGAGTTTCTTTAATAAACTGATTAGGCATTAAGCAGTTAACAAAATATGGGAAGCTCCTAGTAACATGGCGAGAAGAGAGAAATGTTAGACCTGAGGGTAAAAACACTTTGGAAAATTCTTATCCACGCATATGAAAATCAGAAGAATTGGACAGATTTTATTGGGGATGAAATATAAATAAGTTACCAAACCCAGAGGTTTTGCCTACATGTGGATGGAGATCAAACTTCAAGGAATATTAAATCCACAGATCATGCAGTCCTGCAGTACAGTACTTGAATAAATCAACAACTTTTACGACAATTATTATTATTATTATTTACTTGCCAAAGGAGTTTTGGCATTATGAAACCATCATCATAACACTACATATCTGGTTCAATATATAGGATACAAGAGTATACTAAATCATAAAATAAAAATTACGTCGTGGTTAAATGACTGAATCGTACAAAGGTTAAAATAAAGAAGACAATTTTAAGTTGAAACTGAATTTAGATATTTGACTTAAAATACACGCCCCTACAAGCACCTGGAACTTGTTTAGAGTCACCTTAAATTATAGAAAATTTCTGTTGCAATTTTCCATTACCTATCTGTACGTCTACTTCATGCAGATGTTATGTGTAATGAACGTACGAACACTGGTGATGTAACCAAAACGCATTTGACAAAGAAGAAATTAATAATCAATAATTGTGGTAAAAATAATTGGTTTCTTCAAGTATCGTTTCAGCGGAATGTTCCTCAAAATTAAGAACATAGAATAATCGCCCCTCCCTCCAACCGATTGGAAAATCGACATTTTTCACACAGTTTAAAAAGCGAAGGGGGAACGAGGGGAATTTTGCTTCTAGAGGTTTTAGGTAAAATATTTTCTGAAACTCGACTGGTAGAATGGTTAATAACTTAAAGGTAAAAGAATTGCAAGTATATTCTAATTAAAACCACGACAGACATACTCACACGTAAGAACCAAAATAGGCCTATATATTGGTGTTACTTGGAATCTGGCAAGTGGCGTAGATTGAATTTTGTGGGAAGGAAACAAAATTCGATAAAAGGTAGACGCGACAGTGCAATGAATTGTGGGTATGAAGAAAAGTCTTAAAGGTGTTAATTTCTACGCTAATTGTAGGGATGATAGAGTGATAGACTTTTTTCAACGAAACAAAGAAACGTAAGACAAGGATTTAGTGTGGGCCCTAACTGGTTACCACCAAAAACGGAGAAGACT
Organism: Zootermopsis nevadensis; assembly: GCF_977971745.1. Taxonomy (NCBI): domain Eukaryota; kingdom Metazoa; phylum Arthropoda; class Insecta; order Blattodea; family Termopsidae; genus Zootermopsis; species Zootermopsis nevadensis. Next base: position 18,127,021 of record NW_028259143.1, read on the forward strand.
ATTACTTGAATATAAGTTTTTTTATTAAAATTAATGGATTATAAAAAGGAACATATCAAGTTATAAAATATTTTAGATTTTTTAATATAAAATGCGTTTTAAATAAAGAGGAATTTAAGAAAGGAGAGTAGGTAAAATATAACGAGAGCTGGACCAATCGGAAACGAGTGTTCGGTAGTTTTTTATTTATTTGTGTTTTGTTTAACGATGCTGCCACCAGCTCAGACCAGATGGCGTTGGTAGTAGCTGCTGAAAAGTGCCAGAGAAACATCTGAAATATAAAAATGAAAATTTTATAAAATGTAAATGAGTGGGTATGTGAGTTCAGGGTGATGCTAAGATGTGCCAATATGGGGTCTACAGAACGCGCAAAAATAAACTGACAAAATTCAGGGAATATTTTGTAAGACGGACAGCTAGATTTTCAGCGACTACAGTAAACGCACTGGAAATGGGGGTAAGTTTCCGTGGGACTTCCCATTAGCACGTAATCGACGTAAATATTCTCATACAAGGCTCCTTAAATCCATCTAAGGTAGCGGTGCAGGGCGTCGCTTGAAGAAATTGTCTGTATCAGAATCAAACTTTCATTACCACGTTCATATCTGCCCGTCACTGTACTCAGTTCTGAGCCTCCGATCAATCAACTTTAAGGGACCCATCATTCTCCCACTACGCCTAACTTACAGCCATGTGGGCGG